>NC_045962.1:42263086-42410586 GCF_010909765.2 Amblyraja radiata
GATAGGTGAGGGAGGGATTGGGGAGGGGAGGAGGAGAGGGGCAAGAAGAGGGAGGGTGAAGAGGAGGGGGAAAGAATGCAAGGGATGAGGGGAAATAAGCTGCGCCTGTGCAGTTGGGGGCAATGGGTGAGTGGTGGAATATTGCGTTGGGGGACCAAGCCTCCTGTGTGATAGGGACCCAATGGGTCCCACTTAGTCTAGTTGTCATACAATTCTACTCCTGTTATTTTTTACTCCAATTATCTTACATTGAATTTAAGAAGATAAATAGACCTGCTATTGATTTCATCTGTTTCATTTCCTTTATTAAATATGAATAATGCTGGCCAGTCATGATCTACACTATATTTTGAGACACAGGGAACTCCAGGTGCTGGTTTACAAAAGAAGGACGCAAAGTGTTGGAGTAACTCAGCGGGTCAGGTAGCTTCTCTTGAGAACATGGATAGATGATGTTTCGGGTCAGTGCCCTTCTTCAGTGAAGTTTAGTCATCTCCTCACTTTATTTGTAGCCATAAATACTTGAGCGTATGTGGTCTGGCTCTATCTGAACTGTCTTCCGAAAGTCAATAACCAAGCCCCCGTGATAAGAAATCATCACAGTTTCTTTAGTGAGTATTTGAATGAACTAATCATTTGGAATATGCACTATTTTATTGTAATTCTCAGACTTAAGGCAGATTGTATCTTTATTAGTTGTTACATTTTTTTATAGCCAGCTGAATACTGTGGTACCAGAACAATTATTTTATGGTTTTGTCTCTACAACTATAATTTTTCCATGCTTTGTTTCTGCAACTATGATCTACATCTTTTTTCTTGCATCAGGATATGTAGAGATTGTTTAAATGTATTACTTTAATTTGTAAATAAATTATTTAGTGCTAAATTTGCTCATTCATTCACATTTGACTGCTTTTCTTTTTCCTATTAAACGGAATGTATTGTTGAATATTCCCCAATCCACCATTTTCCCTGATTTCTTTCAAGTAATCCCATTTAAAGTTATGTGCCTGTCTCCTGCTCACTGGTATTTTAGATTACAACAAACTTGGATCATTTATGCGGACAAAAATCTAATTTTCTATTTAATGCCCGCATTATTCTTAATAAATGTGGACTCACATTTCCTCCTTGCCATATTGGCTCATGAAGCATACATCTAATTCTGACTGGCTTTTACCCAGTTTATATTTGATTGACTGAGGTTGCCCATGAAAATGAATTTACCATTTATATATCCTTTTCACCTTTAGAGTCCAAGAGTTCAAGAGAGTTTTATTGTCATGTGTCCCTGATAGGACAATGAAATTCTTGCTTTGCTTTAGCACACCAGAACATAGGCACGAATACTGAACAGATCAGTGTGTCCATATACCATTGCATAAATATATACACACATGAATAATTAAACTGATAAAGTGCAAATAAACAGATTATTGGCTATTAATGTTTAGAGTTTTGTCCGAGACGAGTTTAATAGCCTGATGGCTGTGGGGAAGTGGCTGTTCCTGAACCTAGTCGTTGCAGCGTTCAGGCTCCTGTACCTTCTAACTGAAGGTAGTGGGGAGATGAGTGTGTGGCCAGGATGGTATGGGTCCTTGATGATGCTGCCAGCCTTTTTGAGGCAGCGACTGCGATAGATCTCCTCGATGGAAGGGAGGTCAGATCCAATGATGGACTGGGCAGTGTTTACCACTTTTTGTAGTCTTTTCCGTTCCAGGATGCTCAAGTTTCCGAACCAAGCCACGATGCAACCAGTCAGCATGCTCTCCACTGTGCACCTGTAGAAGTTAGAGAGAGTCCTCCTTGACAAACCGACTCTCCGTAATCTTCTCAGGAAGTAGAGGCGCTGATGAGCTTTCTTTATAATTGCATCAGTGTTCTTGGACCAGGAAAGATCTTCAGAGATATGCACGCCCAGGAATTTGAAGCTCTTGACCCTTTCCACCATCGACCCGTTGATATAAACGGAACTGTGGGTCCTGATCCTCCCCCTTCCAAAGTCCACAATCAGTTCCTTGGCTTTGCTGGTGTTGAGGGCCAGGTTATTGTGCTGGCACCATTTGGTCAGTCGGTCGATCTCACTTCTGTACTCTGTCTCGTCCCCATCAGTGATACGTCCCACAACAGTGGTATCGTCAGCGAACTTGATGATGGAGTTCAAACTATGACCGGCTACGCAGTCAAGAGTATAGAGTGAGTACAGCAGGGGGCTAAGCACGCAGCCTTGAGGTGCTCCCGTCTTGATTGTTATTGAGGCTAACACATTTCCACCAATACGAACTGACTGTGGTCTGTGAATGAGGAAGTCGAGGATCCAATTGCAGAGGGATGCGCAGAGACCCAGTTCTGCAAGTTTGGTAACCAGCTTGGAGGGGATGATTGTATTAAATGCCGAGCTGTAATCAATGAATAACAGCCTGACATATGAGTTTTGTTGTCCAAGTGGTCCAGAGCGGAGTGGAGAGCCAGCGAGATCACATCCACCGTTGATCTGTTGTGGCGGTAAGGGTCCAGGTTTTTGTCGAGGTAGGAGTTGATTTGCGCCATGATCAACCTCTCAAAGCACTTCATCACCACAGACATTAGTGCCACTGGTCGATAGTCATTGAGGCACGTCACCTTGCTCTTCTTGGGCACTGGTATAATTGATGCCCTTTTGAAGCAGGTGGGAACCTCAGACCTCAGAAGTGAGAGGTTGAAAATGTCCGTAAAAACTCCAGCCAGTTGGTCCGCAAAGGTTTTTAAGAACACGACCGGGTATACCATCAGGTCCAGGCGCTTTTCGAGGGTTCACCCCTCTGAAGAATTTTCTGACGTCAGCCTCTGTGACTGTGACTGAAATACCATCACAGCGAATGGGGGCTCGAGAAGGCACATCCGTGTTCACCCTATCAAAGCGTGCGTAAAACGCATTGAGCTCGTCAGGGAGTGATACTTCGCTGACATTCGAGCTGCCTCCTGATTTCGCCTTATAGGAGGTGATTGCATTCAAGCCCCGCCACAGCTGCCGAACATCTGTCTCATCCTTCAGTTTGGAGCAGAAGTCCCTTTTGGCCTTTTTGATGGCCTTACCAAGGTCGTATCTGGACTTCTTGTAGACCACTGTATCTTCAGACATGAAAGCCCGGTGTCTGGTCTTCAGAAGAGTGCGGATCTCATAGTTCATCCAAGGCTTCTGATTGGGAAACACTTGGAAGGTTTTTGTTGGGATGCAGTCCTCCACACATTTCTTTATGAAGTCTGTAACGACTGTGGCGTATTCGTTCAGGTCCGTTGCCGACTCCCTGAACATTGCCCAGTCTACAGACCAAACAGTCCTGGAGTTGTTCCTCTCCCCCCGCCCCCCCCCCCCCCCCCCCGACCAGCTCTGTACAGTCCTCACCTTGGGGCGTGCGCTCTTCAATTGCTGCCTGTAGGCAGGAAGAAGCAGCACCGCGATATGGTCGGATTTACCGAAGTGAGGGCGAGGGATAGAGCGACAGGCATCCTTGATTGTGGTGTAACAGTGATCGAGGGTGTTTGGTCCTCTGGTGCAGCAGGAGACATGTTGGTGGAAGTTTTGGAGCGATTTCTTCAGGCTGGCTTTATTGAAGTCCCCAGCTATGGTGGTGAACGCCTCGGGGTAAGATGTCTGGTGCTTGTTGACCACGCCGTGCAGCTCCTCCTGTGCCAGACGGGCGTCTGCTTGAGGAGGAATGTAGACCGCGGTCAGGATGATGGAGGTGAATTCCCTTGGGAGATAGAAGGGGCGGCACTTCACCACCAAATGTTCGAGGTGTGGAGAGCAGGAGTTGGACAGGACTGCCACGTCTGAGCACCATGCAGAGTTTACTATGAGGCAGACGCCCCTTCCTCTCCCTTTCCCAGATGCCAGTGTACGGTCCATACGGTGGATGGAGAACCCTTCAGGCTGGACCGCTGAGTCTGGGGAGCCTTTACATAGAGCAAGTTATTCTTCCAACATGCATCTATTGCAAACGTCACATTGAATTTGCTATTTTAATGCTGTGTAATGAGAGTAGTCTTGGAGGATGAACTTTGTTCAACTCCCAGCTATCTCTAAGGTGCAACACTGAACTGCAACGTTTGATTTCCAAATTGTCCCAGCCTCATTACTGTACTTTCTACATTCCTGTGTATGTACCACCAGCTGTTGGGCCTCTATCTTAAAATTTGTTTCATTTGGAGATCCATTTCGCCCTGTATCCCCTGCCTATTTAATGTGTTTATTTTAAATGCTGCATTGATTTCATGCATTCCTCTGATCCAACTGATTCAAGTCACCTTGGAACAAAAGAATAGTGGAGGGCATGCAACCTTTAATGCCAGTACCATCACTCATTGAGAGGGTGGCCACTATTTATTCCCCACTTCAATCTGAGAAAGTGATAATGAACTGCTTCTAGAAATTACAAATGTACGATGAAAGTCCTCTCGAAATGCAATCATACATAGTATTTTATCCAGCAATGATGAAGAAAAGGTTTGGTGTTTGCAAGATTGTGTGTAACTTGGAGTGGAACTAGCTGATAGATAACACTATTCCCGTGCGCTTGCAGGTTCTTATTGGTAAAGTAACCTTAGCCTGATGATTGCTTGACAGATGTGAAATGCTTCATGCACATCATTTCATGGCCAAATGTTGTCTGATTATTGTTGCAAACAAGGAAGGATTGCATTATTCTCAAAGGTTTATCAAGTGGAACTGAAATGATTTAAATGTAATTTAAACCTACAACTTTGAAAGAAATGATTTTTACTACCCCCTTGAGTGAATATATGCTTCCTGAAAAGGCTTTCTTCTAAATTTCACAGATGCTGCTTGAATAGGTGAGTTCTTCCTGCCTTTCTAATTTTTTTTCCAGCATATTCGCTTTCATTTCTCAATTGTATTTTGATGTGTGGTCCACAGAACTATTAATCTCACATGTTTTCATTTAACATACCAAAAATGCAAGGTAAAGGCCATCTAATTAATTTAGTCTATTTCACTTGGTCTCTCCATCACGGATAGTTGGTTATGCCCAATTTTGGACACCTTGCACTGATTTATGGCAGTAAACATGAAAAATGGGCAATAGCCCTTTTAAGATCTGATGTGCTCCTCTTTGCTTGCTCAGCCATTACTGTAGCTCATCATGTGCACACTGAAATAACATCAAGAACCGATTCAAATATCACACCTGATGTAGGCATTGTGATCACAAAGGTATTCAGTCCTGTAACTATTTAGACAGCCATAAAAATATCAAAACAGTGAGTTAGCTGCAGGCAATGTTTGATATTTCAATTTCATGTTTGATTCTCATTTTAAATCAGCTTCCTTCCTATATTGCACACTCAACCACAGAAGCTGGCCTCGTGCTTCGGTGAAGTTCTAGACATGCCCTTTAGTAATACATTGAAGCCTGAGAGAACCTTGGTCAAATTCTCCCGCTGTATCTATCCAGCATTTAACCCTCTTGCCCATCCTCCATTACATGCAAAACCATTAAATGCTTTCGCAACCTCACCTTTTCTTCTGAATTTTCTCCCTAAGTACCAGTTTTACTGTTTAACTATGTTTTTTAAAACATGCTCAAAAGCTGTCTATTCATCGTAGCTTTCAGTTATGTCGATAAAACTCTTCAACTACAGCTTGTGCATTGTGCCTTGCATAAGAAACTTCTTGAAGACTTTTAACAGTATTGTGTTAAAATAAGTCGTTGAACAGAAACATCAAAACAGAATAAAAATTAGACTAATTGGTAACCCTTTGGTAACCCAATTTGACAAATGGAGTAATGGTGCAAAACAAGATTCTGGAATAGTCTGGGTTAAATCTAACGCTATCCAGGATATACAGAGGACATATTTCATTCACAGACTGGTCAACGACAATTTGAGGCATAATCAATCTTGCTGAAAGATATACAACAGATCATTGTAGATGCAAAGTTGTTCTTAGAAATTTTCTGCAAAATCCTGTACTTCTTATTTGGTGTCACTTTTTCCCTTTTTCCTTAAACTGACTGTTGGAAAGCAATACAGCAGACAAATTCAAGACTGAAAGCAACTGATAGTTATCAATGCCTGGAGCAAAAACAAAGTCAAATTACACGGTTGAGTCTCTTTTTATGCAGTCAAACAGTGAATTATGAAAATACTGCTTTGTCCAAGGACATTTACAACCTACAGTTATATTAATATAGTTTTATTAGAGTAGCCAAGCAGTTTAAGAAATATATTCTGCCACCGCTGGAGCCATTACTGGATTTTTAATGGAATAACTGTAGCAATGGCACTGCAATATTTTTAAACAGCTTGTATGTATGGAAGTGACTATACAACCCTGTGTCTTAAATGTCCTTGGAGAGCACAGTGAGGCAAGGCTTTTTTACGGATCGGGCTTTGATTGCATAGGCACATGTTAATACAGCTGATATGTCTATACTTACTGCATGTCATTGAATAAAGGAAGCTAAGATGACATCTGTTTTGCTCCACATACCAATGAAATATAAAGGCTTGAAATCCTTTAATTGCAGTTAGTCAAGTAACTGTTATCTATCAAAATAATGCAATCAACCATTCCATAAAGTATTTTTGAACACATTTTTGAGAATATTTACACATTGTGAAAACCTTGATTAAATTATTCCAATTATATTAACCTCGCTGCCACACCGGGACCATCTCACCTCACCGGCCATCCGCTGACCGGAACCTCCAATGCTTCGCCCGCTGGCCCGCTAACCCGGCCTCCACCATCGACTCCACCACCCCTCGCCATTCCACCGCTCCCCAGCAGGCCGCAGCCATCGCCTTACCTGAGTCCTAGGCTCAGCACCGGGCCTGAAGTCTCCATGCTGCAGACTCTGACATCACGGGGTCCAACTGCGCTGGGTCCTAGTGCTCGTCCCCCTACCACTGGGAACCTCAGTGGTTGTTCCACTGGGTCTTCCCCTTCCCCCTAAAACCATATCATCCCAGCTCCTCTCCACCCACACTATAGTCCTCATACCCCACCTCCTCCCTGACCACCCTCCACCCCCCTACCAGACATCGCCTCGGCCTCCGTCCACTCACCTGCCTTCCTCCGGTCCCAACCCCCATCCTTGCCGTGTGTTCACCATCCCCCCGGACTTCCTCCTCTCGGATACCGAATTGTCAGTCTTCAACAGAGGCCTCACCCTTGTTCCCCTCCATCCCCACCTCAATGAGTTTCGCATCCGCCACGATGTAGAGCTCTTCTTCCGTCGCCTCCGCATCAAAGCGTTTTCCATGGGAAGGAGTCCTCACCCCCCAGTGATTACCCCTTCTACCATCTCCAATGGACCCCGTCCTCTTGGACTACCCCTCATGACCATGTACCTGCTTTAGACCTTTTTATTTTAAACTGCCAGCGGGACATCAACCACCTCAACTTTTCCACTCCCCTTTCTCACTCTAACCTCTCCTCCCCGGAACGTTCAGCCCTCCATTCACTCTGCAACAACCCAGATTGGGTGATCAAACCTGCCGACAAGGGAGGTGCCGTGGTAGCCTGGCGGGCTGATCTCTACAAGTTTGAGGCCACGCGCCAACTTTCAGACACCTCCTCCTACTTAACCTTGGACCATGACCCCACAGACGTGCACCAGGCCATGATCTCTAACACTGTCACTGACTTCATCACATCTGGCTCCCTGCCCTCCCAAGCCTCCAACCTCATTGTTCCCCAGCCCTGCACGGCCCGATTTTACCTTCTCCCCAAAATCCGCAAACCTGACTGTCCTGGCAGACCCATTGTTTCTACCTGTTCTTGTCATACCAAACTTATTTCCACATACCTCGACTCCATCCTATCCCTCCCTGGTTAAATCCTTCCCTACCTATGTTCAAGACACCTCACATGCTCTTTGTCTACTCCATGACTTCCGTTTTCCAAGCCCCCATTCCCTCATCTTCACCATGTACGTCCAGTCACTCTACACCTCCATCACCCACCAGGAGGGTCTCAAAGCCCTCTGTTTCTTCCTGGACCACGGAACCAACCAATCCCCATCTACTGATACTCTCCTCCGCCTAGTGGAGCAGGTCCTTACCCTTAACAACATTTCGTTTGACTCCTCCCATTTCCTCGAAATCCAAGGCGTAGCCTATCTCTTTGTAGGGAAATCTTTGTTCGATGCGTACCATGGCCCTATCCCCAAACTCTACCTCCGTTACATCGACGACTGAATTGGTGCTACCTCCTGCACCAATACACAACTCACTGACTTCATTAATTTCACCACTAACTTCCATCTTGCACTCAAAAACACCTGGACCATTTCCGACATGTCCCTACCATTTCTAGACCTCACTATCTACATTGCAGGTAATAGACCACTGAATGACATCTACTATAAACCCACTGACTCCCATGGCTACCTGGACTACACTTCTTCCCACCCTGCTTCCTGTAAGGACTCCAACCCCTACTCCCAATTCCTCTGTCCACGCCGCACCTGCACCCAGGATGAGGTGTTCCAAACCAGGGACGGGGGTTCCCTTCTTCTACTATAGATGAGGTTCTCACCAGGGTCTCTTCTATACCCTGTAACTCTGCTCTCACTCCCCATCCCCCCACTCGTAACAAGGGCAGTCCCCCTTGTCCTCACCTTCCACGCTACCAGCCGTCACATACAACAAATAATCCTCCGACATGTTTGCCACCTCCAACGGGATCCCACCATTGACCACATCTTCCCATCTCCTCCCCTGTCTGTTTTCCGCAGACCGCTCCCTCCGGAACTCCCTGGTCAATTTGTCCCTTCCCACCCAAACCACCCCATCCCCTGGCATTTTCCTTTGCAACCGCAGGAAATGCTACACGTGTCGATTTACCTCCCCGCTTGACTCCATTCAAGGACCCAAGCAGTCTTTCCAGGTGTGGCACAGGTTCACTACCACCTCCTCGAACCTCATATATTGCATCCGCTGCTCTAGGTGTCAGCTGCTCTACATCAGTGAGACCAAGCGTAGGCTTGGCGATCGCTTCTCCCAACACCTCCGCTCGGTTCGCAATAACCAATCTGATCTCCCGGTGGCTCAGCACTTCAACTCCCCCTCCCATTCCAAATCCAACCTTTCTGTCCTGGGCCACCTCCATGGCCAAAGTGAGGCCCACCGTAAATTGGAGGAGCAGCACCTCATATTTCACTTGGGCAATTTACACCCCAGCGGTATGAGAATTGACTTCTCCAATTTCAGGTAGTCCCAGCTTTCTCCTCCCCTTCCCAGCTCTCCCTCAGCCCACTGTCTTCGCCTCTTCCTTTCTTCTTCCCGCGTCCGCCCCATCACATCAGTCTGAAGAAGGGTCTCGACCCGAAACGCCACCTATTTCATTCGCTCCATAGATGCTGCCTCACCCGCTGAGTTTCTCCAACATTTTTGTCTATCTTCTTAACCAATTATGTTAAAACATCTTAACATTAAAATATCCATTAAGATGCAAATAGATTTATATTTTGTTTCCACCTGCCTTTTATAATTGAGCATCAAAATCCAGGAATTGTAATGTGGTGACAGGTTGTTAAGTCCAATCTGTCTGAGTTATGTTCATCGTCCACTGTCATCTATCTGATCTTGTACGCGTATATGTGTGTTCCTTTACATCTTTGCGAAAAAACTACGCAATACCGATAACATTTTTTCATATTCCGGTTGATATTTTTCCCGTCGAGTGCAAAACCATCTCATCTGAACATTTCATGCTTTATTTCTTGACATTACTGAAAATGTTTGAAAATATCAAAAGACTTTGAATTTTAAATGATGATCTTTCACTGATGACGTCACAATGGCTCTGCTCGGTGCCATGACACAGACAGAATCTTCCATGTGCTTCGCTCACGGTCCTCGGGTCGACGCCCTCCTGCCGCCTTGTTCGGGGTCCTCGGGTCGACGCCCACCCGCTCGGATCCACACCTGCCCGCAGCCTCGCTCGGGTCCGCCGCCTGGCGCCTGGTGGGAAGGCTGCTGCTGTGGGCCGAGCCCTGCGACTGGGCCTGACCTGGAGCAGAGCCTGGAGCTGGAGTGAGGGCCGAACCCGAGGCTTGGGGTGGGGCCGTGACCGGTGCCGAAAAATAAGCCGCTGGTGGAACAAAGGACGAGCCCTGAGATGAAGTCGGGACCTGCCCGGGGATGAAGTCGGGGCCTGGACTGGAGACTGCGGCGGCCGGAACTGATGGCTGCAGTCTACAGCCAGGGCTGGTCTGAGTACGAGAACCAGGCCGAGTTCCAGGACCTGGCACTGCTCTACGACCTGGGTAGGTGCTGCCTCTACCCCATCCCCCTCCCTCTCTACCCTATCCCCCTCCCCCTCCCTCTCTAGCCCCTCCCCCTCCCTCTCTACCTCCTCCCCTTCCTCTCTACCCCCTCCGTCTCTACCCCCTCCTCCCTCCCTCCTGCTCAGCCCTCCCCCCTCTCTGCCACCCCCTCTCTTCCCCCCCTCCCTCTCTGCCCTCCCTCCTCCCTCTCTGCCCCCTCCCTCTCTGCTCCCCCTCCCTATCTGCCCCCCTCCCTCTCTTCCCCCCTCCCTCTACCCCCTCCCTCTCTGCATCCCCTCCCTCTCTACCCCCTCCCTCTCTAGGGAGTGGTGGGTATTGGGACTTATGGGTGACTGGTGGAGTATTGCATTCGCGAACCAGCCCTCCCCTGTGACGTCGCGTGCCCCCCTCCCTCTCCCTCTCCCTCTCTAGCCATGCCTGCACAGTTGGGGGCTAAGCGCGAGTGGGTAGGGCGGGGGATGGGGTAAAAGGAGCAAATTAATAATATTAATATAATATCAAGGGGGGAGGTTAGTGTGTGTGTGTGGGGGGTGGTTAGTGTGCCTCCCCCATACCACCCCCCCCACACCACCCCTCCCCCCCTCCTACACCCCTCCCGCCCACACACACCCCGCCTCCCCTCCTTCCCCACACCCCCCCCCCCCCCCCATCACACACCCCCTTCCCTCCCCCCTCCTCTCCCCTCCTCCCCTCACACACATGAAGAGGAGGGGGAGGGAGTGCTGGGGGATGAGGGGAAATGAGCCACGCTTGCGCAGTTAGAAGCTATGGGTGAGTGGGGGAATATTGCGTTGGGGGAACGGGTTGCATTGGGGGAACGGGTGAGTGGTGGAATATTGCGTTGGGGAATGGGTTGCGTTGAGGAACCAGGCCTCCCGCGTCTAATTTTAATCTTAAAACAGACTACCCATACCTCTTTATTCAACTTACTCCTCAATTACCTATTCTTAAATGTTGATGAAATATTTGATGGCTTGTTTTAATTATATCTCACAAATTCTGGCTTTATTGCATGACATATCAAGCAGAAAATCTGTGAACCCAAATCCCCTGAGATGGGCCTGCCGTTTTAAATTTATTATTTTTCAAACTTGAATATTTCTTGTAATCTGTTTAATTATAGTATGTTATAATCAAAGAAAATTTATGTAGGCATCCATTTGGGCAACCAATCAAAAAAGTGTTATCTGTCAAAATTCCAATGTTTAGTAATTTGCTCATGTCGTTTGTTCTGTATGTTATCTGCTTTCTAATAGATGACTGCTTTTTCTATTGGTTTTTCTCTTACTGCATATAAGATCTTTGGATTTTCTTTTATTTAACGTGCCGCGGTTTGTTTCATACCATCCCTTTGCTTTTTACTCCTATATTTTGTACAATATTTTGGGCATTCTTGTGTTTTAAACTCTTGGCATTTCACAGGAGCTTTCCATTGTTTGCCTTATCTTAATTTATTTGCACCGTGCCTTCCACAGGATTCAAGCTTTTATAACCCCAGTCTTTCGCTTCATGGTAACACGTTTATCCTGAAACCATTAAATCTCCTTCTTGATTGCCTTCCATTGCTCCGAGACCATTTACTTTCTGAGCTGTATCTAGTCCACTTTTGTCATTTCAGTCTCGTAAAACTAACCTTAAGCAAAACAATACTCCTATTTTTGCTTTTGTCCTTTTTCATAGCTATACTAAATCTAGCTGAATTATGATCACTGTCATAAAAGTACTTCTTCGCTGATACTCCTTCCACCATCCCAGTTTAATTCCATAAAGCATTTCCTCTATTCACAACACACTTGCTAAAAAAAGTAGTCTGGAATAGAAATTAGAACTTTTGTGCTCTCTAACTGTGTCATAGAGCTCACTAATCTAGCATGGATCACAGCATGGAAACAAGCTCTTCAGCCAAGCTTAATTAAATAAAGTAGGGATGCAGAATTACATAATATGCTGTAGCTACAAACTATGGGAGCTGGTGGACTCCATTGTTCCTGGTGATCATATCTGCAGCACATATTGGTTGCTCAAGAAACCCAGGATCATAGTTGCTGACCTGGAATCTGAGTTTCAAACACAATGACATATCAGGGACGTGGGCATTACCTGGATGTTGTGTTTCAAGCGGCAGTCACAACTGATAGGTTAATTACTTCCAATTTGGTCAGTGGTCAGGCTCACTGTGGGGACAAGTGTAGTTGCTGTAGGAAGGATGAGCAACCTAACCATAGCACTGTGGATCAGGGAGTCATTCAAGAGGGGGGAAAACAAGATACATGTGGTTGCAATTGGGGATAATATAGTCAGGGAATAAGCACAATTCTTTGTCATAAGGATCAAGAGTCCCAAAGTCTGTAGATAGACACAAAATGCTAGAGTAACTCAGCGGTACAGGCAGCATCTCTGGACAGAAGGAATAGGTGATGTTTTGGGTCAAGACCCTTCTTCAGACCCAGGTCTGAAGACGAGTCTCAACCCGAATCGCTAATATGGTCCGTGCCTATCTAAATGCTCGATCTATCTAAATGCAATCATCCCCTCTCTCTTACCTGTATCTCTATAATAGTAAAAGTCGTCGTTGTGTGTGTGTGTGTGTGTGTGTGTGTGTGTGTGTGTGTGTGTGTGTGTGTGTGTGTGTGTGTGTGTGTGTTTCTATGTTCTTCCAAACGCTAGGCCACAGCCTTCCCATTTTCACACATCCTACTCACATTTTTCCCGTCGAGGCGATAAACATCTTCCCGTCGCATTCCCACCTATATTTCCAAAGTTCATAATCATTTAAAGTTTTAAAAACAGCCCGAAAACTCACCCATTTCGGAAAAAATGAGTGACGTCACAATGCACTTGCAAGACAGGACGGGACACTCTGGGAAGGAGGGGCACTCTGGTGCTCGCGGTGAACTAGGAGTGGTGGCAGCTGCCGGTGCCTGACGCCCGGTGGAGAGGGTGGTGCTGGAGCTGGAGTGAGGGCCGAGCCCAGGGCTTGGGATGGAGCCGTGACCGGGTCCGAGACAGAAGCCGCTGCTGAAACCAAGGATGAGCCTGGGTCCAGGGTCAGGGACGAACCCAGTCGGGGCCTGTGCTGGAGCCCAGGCGGCCGAGCTGACGGCTGGAGTCTGGAAATGCAGTCAGGGCCTGCACTGGAGCCCAGGCGGCGGCCGAGCTGATGGCTGGTGTTACAGCCAGGGCCGGGCTGAGTACGAGAACCAGGCAGAGTTCCAGGCCCTGGTGCTGCTCTACAACCTGGGTAGGTCCTGATGGGAGATGGGGTGGGGAGTGGGGTGGTAGAGGGAGATGGGGGGGGAATTGTGGAGGGTTGGAGGCAGGAGATGCCCCCTCCCTATCTACCTTAATTCCCACCCTTTCTACCCCCTCCCTCACTACCTCCTCCCTCTCTACCCCCTCCCTCTCCCTTCCTCACCCTCTCCCTCTCTACCATCCCTCCCCCCCACTCTACCTCCCTCCCTCTCCCTCTACCCCCTCCCTCTCTCCCTACCCCCTCCCCCTCTGCCCCTGTCCCTCACTACCCCCTACCCCTCTCTCTACCCTCCCTCTCTACTCCCCTCCCCTCCCTCTCCCTCTCTACCCTCTCCCCCTCCCTCTTTACCCCTTCCCTCTCCCTCTCTATGCCCCTCCCCCCTCCCTCTATAACCCCCTCCCTCTCTACCACCCCCCCTCCCTTTCTACCCCCCCCTCCCTCACTACCACCCCTCCCTCTCAACCCCCTCCCTCTCTAGAGATTGAAGAGGGAGGGTGAAGAGGAGGGTAAGGAAGGCTGGGGGATGAGGAGAAATGAGCCGCGCCTGCGCAGTTGGGAGCTACAGGTATATGTGAATTGTGGAATATTGTGTTGGGGGAACGGCTTTCGTTGGGGGAATGGGTGAGTGGTGGAATCTTGCGTTGGGGGAGCAGACACCACTTAGTCAAGTTTCTGTTATACCTGTACCACCTGTTCTCAGGAACATTGAGATGCCAGTCCTGATCTTCTCTCAGCCATGTTTTATTATGGTTATTATATACCAGTCTCCTGAGCCATTCCATACCCTGAGATTGCCCGCCTGGGGTAAAAAAGACAAAGAGTTGGAGCAACTCAGCAGGTCAAGTAGCATCTATAGAGAACATGCATAGGTGATGTTTCAGATCGGGACCCTTCTTCAGACTGATTATAGATAGGATGGGGAAGAAAGTTGGAAGAGAGGAGGGGCAGGACAAAGCATAACAGGCAATAGGAGGACACAGTCAAGGATGTGTTTGATGGTTGTACAAAGGCCAGAGATTAAAAAATAGGTGTGAGATAAAAGGATTGAAAATTTGTAAATTGTGAAGGCAATGGAAGGAATATAGATGGAGGGAGAGGGTAGGTTTCAACAACATTTCAGATTAAAGTATGCTTTAATCTGTGATCTCACCCCAATATCATAACTTGCACAATTTATTTGCCACCAAAATATCCACAAACCATCAGCTAGATTTTCTGACTCCAATCCCATCTCCAACAGTGATCAGAAAGCCCAAATATCAACAGCTACCCACTTCTCCCTCCATCTCTAAACCTTCACTGCACTGCACCTCACTTGAAATGCATTTTTCCATAGATATTAAAGCCAATGTTTCTGCAATTGGTTTTTAATTTACCTTCCCTTAAGACATTTGTGATTTTGAATTAGGTGCAATAGTTTGCAATTATCTATGTTGTCTAGTGCCTATAGAATCCTAAAAACAGCAGCCATATCTATTATTATATAAAAGTCTGTGGCTGCTGCCTGCCGTCCGCCCGTCCGGCTGCCGGCTGCCTTTCTTCCTTTTGATTCGTTCCATCGTGTGATGTCACAATGCCCAATGTTCACATATGTCCAATCGGAATGGATCCATTTACATATGCCTTTGCAGGAGCCCCAGCCCATGGTGAACGTTCCATTGTGTGATGTCACAATGCACAATGCTCAAAGACATTCTTGCCATAGAGGGAGTACAGAGAAGGTTCACCAGACTGATTCCTGAGATGTCAGGACTTTCATATGAAGAAAGGCTGGATAGACTCGGCTTGTACTCGCTAGATTTTAGAAGATTGAGGGGGGATCTTATAGAAACCGATGTTGGGGAAGTCCAGAACAAGGGGTCACAGTTTAAGGATAAGGGGGAAATCTTCTAGGACCGAGATGAGAAAAACATTTTTCACACAGAGAGTGGTGAATCTCTGGAATTCACTGCCACAGAAGGTAGTTGAGGCCTGTTCATTGGCTATATTTAAGAGGGAGTTAGATGTAGCCCTTGTGGCTAAAGGGATCAGGGGGTGTGGAGAGAAGGCAGGTACAGGATACTGAGTTGGATGATCAGCCATGATCATATTGACTGGAGGTGCAGGCTCGAAGGGCCGAATGGCCTACTCCTGCACCTGATTTCTATGTTTCTAAGTTTCCCTCTTCTCACCCCTCTCCCTCTCCCACCCATCCCTCTCTCCCCCACCCCCCTTCACTCTCTACCCTATCCCCTTCCCTCTCTCCCCCCGCCCCCTTCCCCCTACCCCTCTGTCCCTCTTCCACCACTCCCCCTACCCTTCCCTCCCCACTCTTCCATTTCTCTCCCTCACCCCACCCCTTTCCCTCCCCTACCCCTCTCTCTCCCCCTCCCTTCCCCCTCCCTCCCCTCTCCCCCCACACCCCTTCCCCTACCCCTCTGACCCTCCCCACTCTTCCACCTCTCCCCCCTCCCACTATCCCTCCCCACTCTTTCCCCCCTCTCCCCCCACCTCTCTCCCCCTCCCTCCACACTCTTCCCCCTCCCTCCACACTCTTACCCCTCCCTCCTCCTCTCCGTCCCCATCCCTCCCCCCCACATCTCTCTCCCCTCCCCATCCCTCCTCCCTCTCTTCCACTTCACTTCTCCCCCCCCCCTTCCCCCTCCACTCTCCCTCCCCACTCTTTCCCCTCTCTCCACCAACCCCTCTCCCCTTCCCTCCCTCCTCCCCTCACCCACATCTCTCTCCCCATCCCCCTCTCTCACCCCCTACCCCGCTCTCCTTTCCCTCCCAAATCTGTCCCATTTCATCCTCCTCCTCTCCCCTCCCTCCCCTCTTCTCACCCCCCCCCTCCCCCCACCTGTGTGTTTGGGGGGTGGTTAATGTGAGTGTGATGCCTCAGCCCCCCCCCCCCCCCCCGCAAACGCCGTTGGGGAAACAGACCCAACGGGTCTGCACTTGGTCTAGTTACCTTTAAAACTCTCTTATCCAGTGCTAACACGTCTAATTTATATCACTGCACTTCTTTAACCAATCGCTTAATCATTTTGGAATCAAGAAACTGTAGATTTGGTTTGACATTGCTGGAATAACTCACCAGGTCAGGCAGCATATCTGAAGAAAATGTAGAGGCAACATCCCCGCTGAGTTACTCCAGCACTTTGGTCTCTTATTCATTCTTTTTGCACACTTCTGTATTTTCTAAGTAGCTGCAATGTCCTTTCTAAACTGAAATGACTGAAAGTGTGCACAACCCTAAGTAAAGTTGCATAAATATTTTTAGAAATGGCAGGACTTTGGCTCAACTGCAAACATTCAGTGAGTCACATCTAATTTGCTTCATTTGCTGTCACTACATCACTGCAACCATAGTACTCTCACAGCTCCAGTGACTCTAGTTCAACCCAGACCTCTAGTACTGCCTGCAATGTTTTCACATTTCTCCTGTGACAACCTTTGGAATATGGAAGCTTTGGCTTTATCCCATATTCCAAAATTGTTAGGTTGACTGGCCACTGTAAATTGTGCATGGTTTATGGTGAGTGGTAGAATCTGGGGTGAGTTGATGAGAATAAGTTGTAAGAAAAAATAGTGGGAGAATGAGATTGATGTGTGAGCCAGCAAGGACTTGATGGGCAGAATTATTTTTTATGAAAAATAATCTTGTAGAATATTTTCAATTTATTATCCGTTGGTGATCTCAAATCTCTGTCATTTTCACATGCTCTAATTTATCTCCACATGTTTTGGCCATTTCCTTGAGTTTTGTTTCCATGAAGCCGTAGTTGTATGCAGTAGTATCAATGCATTCTATTTAAATAAAAGATTTATTTTGAGTTAATATGCCCTATTGTTATTCTACCCTTTTACATAATTCAATGTTTTTGTTTATCATTCAGAATCTCTTTATTACAGCTCAGACAAGCCATTTGGCATTAAACATTATACATGGGTGTTGTGTATTTGGGTGCTTGGAACTGACTTAAAATAACACTCGGACACAGGAGTTAATTAACTAGCTTCTTTATTCCAAGACGCCATCTTGAGTCTCCCCCGCGCATGCGTCCCCTCGCACAAGACATCACATATGCTAATTATATTACATACATCACACTGCTCCCCCTTTAACTTGCAGGCAGGTAACACCATTTATATTACATACACCACACTGCTCGCCCTTTAACTTGGAGGCAGATAACACCATTTCTATTACATAAAATATAATTGATTAATGCACTGTTGCAAAAATGTATTATTATAGTCATCTTACATTACATCCTCCTAACTGTAATAATCGTATCTAAACTTAGCACTTATAATTTTTCATTCCACTCATCTTCCTTACCACATACATTACCCCTTGCTTTATGTGTTATCCTTTTCTGGTCCCTTCTGTGTAAATTACGCACTCTTTCTAATCACTCTAGCTCTACCTGTATCTCTGCCTCTTCCCTTTTTAAATGTCCTAATCTAATTTGCAGATTTCTTGCTGTTCCTGATATTCTGCAAAGTTAACATTTCCTCTGTTTCTGTTCCTTATTTGTAGGTGGGATCTGACACATGACTGAAGGTTTTCATTTTTTCGCAGCTCCCTCTGTCGCACAATTTCCTGGCGCTGCGCATTTATCTGCTCTTGTTGTTTAATGACATTCTGCTTTTCTCAAACTATTATAATGTCTCACTTGGACATCTCTTTTCAGGCAATTCCTGTATCGTTACTGTATCGCAATGGCAGACCAGCGTAGTTTCTTGAAATACTGACGCTGTTTATGCATCTGATAATAAGTCTGTATGACCTTGGCAGATTTGTGGGTTTGTACTATTATAGCTGCCAATCTCATTGCCCTGTATGGACGGTATACTCTGCCTTCTAAATGCTGCTTGTATTACCGTTGCTGCCTTCTGTTTGTTCCGGATCTCTCTCCGTACCTTCATACCCCTGAATGCAGCTTGAATAGTTAGGGTTGCCCTCTGGATGGCAATGTCCCTTTTCATTTGACTTTTGTCCCTTTGCATTTGACTTTTGTCCCGTTGCACTTGACCTTTGTCATTTTGCACTTGACCTTTGTCCTTTTGCAGTTGACCCTTGTGCCTTTGCACTTGACGTGTCTCTTTGCATTTGACTTGTGTCCCTTTGCACTTGACCGTTGTCATTTTTCACTTGACCTTTGTCCTTTTGCACTTGACCTTTGTCCTTTTGCACTTGACCTTTGTCCCTTTGTACTTGACTTGTGTCCCTTTGCACTTGACTTGTGTCCTTTTGCACTTGACCTTTGTCCTTTTGCACTTGACCTTTGTCCTTTTGCACTTGACCTTTGTCCTTTTGCACTTGACCTTTGTCCCTTTGCACTTGACGTGTCTCTTTGCATTTGACCGTTGTCCTTTTGCACTTGATCGTTGTCCTTTTGCACTTGACCTTTGTCCTTTTGCACTTGACCTTTGTCCTTTTGCACTTGACCTTTGTCCCTTTGTACTTGACTTTTGTCCCTTTGCCCTTGACTTTTGTCACTTTCGCCTTGACTTTTGTCACTTTGCACTTGACGTTTGTCCTTTGTGGGACTCTTGTCCCTCTTTAGTTCAGGCTCCTTGCCTCTGGATGCCCTTGGAGGTTTTGACGAGAAATGAGCCATTAATGCCTCCTTACACTCTTCGTACGTTTTGGCTGTGGGCTTTGCTGGCTGCAGCAACGTACGTAAATTGTGATAACCCTCTCTTCCTAAGCCTAATATGAACCATGCTCTCTTCTTCTCCTCTGCAGTGATATCATTGGAAATGAAACAAGCCTCCAAGACTTCGGTACCATTTCTCAAAATTACACCCAAAATCTAACTGGGGCACCTTTCCTACAATTTGAAAAGCCATGCTCCCCTATTGCTATTCAGATTCACTATCTTCTATTCTCTCACTGTGTTTTCTGCACTGGACTTAATCCTTTTATACACCAAGAAATTATCCAGTCCACTGACTATTACTACTTCTTATAATAATAGATTTATACTATTAACCAACATGTCATGTTAATAGCCAAATAGAACATTTTAAATCATATTCGTGCAATGCACACAGATTTACTATTAATAACAGTGACCAATGCATTACATTCAAACAGTCCCGCTTTTACTGTGAAGGAATTCACCTGTCTGGCTTGTCGGCCTATGGACTCCGGCGCCTCCTTGACCTCTCGGGCTGTCCGCACCATCACTGTTAAAGACACTAGAGGATTCTCCAGAGCTTCTCTAGAGGATACCATTGTTGCTGGCCACTCTCCGGACCTCCGCTGCTGCTGCCGCTGGCTCAGACGTTGCTGTTGCCTCCGCTGTTTCACCGCTGACTTGTCGGCCAAGTCGACTCCCACTGCTTCGCCGACTTGCTTGCCCGCTGGCTCCATGGCGCGGCCTCACTCTGCTGGATCCCGCTGCTCTGCTCGTTGCTGGCTCCACAGCGCGGCCTCACTCTGCTGGCTCCCACTGTTCGGCTCGTCGCTGGCTCCCCGGCCCCCCTAGCTGCTGCTAGACCCGCTGCTCGGCTCGTCGGGACTGTGCCCCGCCATCGGGGTCTGGGTAAGCGCTGTGTCCTGCTTCTCTCACGGGGCTGAGCTCGCTTCTCTCTCTTGGTCGGCTTTCTCACTCGGCCGGTCCGCTTCTCTTGCGCGGCCGGACCCTCTTTTCTGCTCGCGGTCGGGCTGACTCTGCTCCTGGCCGGGCTTTCTTTCACGACCGGGCTGGCTCTGCTCCCGGCCGGGCTGCCTCCGCTTTCGTCGGTGGCTTCTCCGGACCTGTCCATGGCCTACCCGGTACTAGGCCCTCACCCGACCTCGGTGGCGGCTACTGGACCTGGCTGTGGGCTGCACAGCTCTGGGAAACGTTCGAAGTTGGTGCCGGTCACCGGACCTGTCCATGGCCTACACGGTACACCGCCCTGGAACTCACCCGAAGTCGGTGGCGGCTGCTGGGCTTCTTCTGCCCCTTTGCCGTGGCTGCACGGCCCTGGAAAGCGTTTCAGGTAAGTTGTCACCGTTGCTGTCCTGCTGGTTAGGTTTCCAGCTATCGGCTGCGTTCTTCGGTGACACTTACTGCCCCACTTGTTTTCCTTGCGCTCTTGCTTCCCGTTCCGACCTTTATTTTCTTTGGCACCAATTCAAAACCATTTGGCGCCAAATCTTTTTGCTTGGTGCCGTTCCTTTTTGTTTCCAAACATAACCACTTTTTAACTTTTTTTCTTTCTTGACAGTCCTTCTTCATTCCTTCTTTGTTCTTTTATCCTCGTCGCCAATTGTTGTGTATTTGGGTGCTTGGAACTGACTTAAAATAACACTCGGTCACGGGAGTTAATTAACAAGCTTCTTTATTCCAGGACGCCACCTTGAGTCTCCCCCGCGCATGCGTCCCCTCACACAAGACATCACATATGCTAATTATATTACATACATCACAATGGGAAAACACTGTCCATGTGATTCAGAAAATTGCCTTAGAGATGGAACTTCACACCTCCTCTGCTCTCATTATTATAGCCTAACATTTGAGTTGATTCAGGAAACCTCTCAGGCACTCCCTAGGCATTTGGTAATTTTCATAGCACTAATGATCTTCCTAATTCCTGTAATATTGAACATAACCACATTTTGTTATTCCACATTTTGGAACCATTAGTAGTGAGACTCCTTAAAAAACAAATAAACAAATGACCAGTTGTTCAGTTTTAGTGATGCCATTTGAGCGATAAATATTGGCTAGGCCACCATGAAGAATTCATCGACTCTTTTTTGAAATGATGCCTCGTATATCTGAAAAAGGGTGCCTCATTTGGTGTGCTATGCTCTAAAGTGCCATCTTAAATTATGTATTTAGCTCTTCAAAGTGGAATTTTCTCAAATTTCTGTTGGCTATAACAATCAAGCCAAAGCTGACACGTAATAAAAAGGCATAGGTTGTAAAGATTCTACTAAATTGTAAAAGACTGGATCTTCAAGAGAAAAAAGGAAGTCAATATATCAATTGATTGAATATCATGGGTAACATGATCTTTGTGCAGAAAAAAGCAAACTGAAGACTGAAACTTGTCAGAGGAAATTGGGTTTGAAAGTTGTGGGGATGGCGATGGAAGTGGGTGTCAAAAATGAGAAGTCGTTCAGAATATCAAACTCCAGGATTTGTGCAAGCGGATTCAGAGTAGAGGATGAGGCTGTAGAGATTTAATTCTCGCAGACACAGTGGAAAATAGAAGGAATGGGACAATGGAGTCTATAAACAAGTCCACACAACGTTTAAAATGAGGAAGGCTCTCGGGAAGATAAATAACATCAAGAATTTTGTACAGGATTATGTACAGTAAATCTCTAAGTGCTGAAGTAACTCAGCAGGTCATGCAGGGGAGGGAATGGATAGGCAATGTTTGAGGGTTCTGACTCAAAACATTACATATCCATTCCCCCCATAGAAGCTACCTGACCCACTGAGTTACTCCAGCACATTGTGTTTTATTAAAGATTCCAGCATCTGCAATTCCTGTTAATCCATGTACAGTAAAACATAGATTATTTGCTACTTCACTAAATGGCATGCCCAGAATTGTGAAGGGGTAGAGAGAGAGAGATAGAGTGCATAGACCAACAAATCAAGTTAACTGTTGCATCCTCTACATTGACTTCACAAGACTGCAACCTGCTTCGAAAGAAAAAGTGGTGCTGTTCTTTTAGCTTACATTGAATGTCATTGTTACAGTGAAGGAGGCCACAGACAGATAAGTCGGAGTGGAACACAAAATTAACGTGGCAAGCAACAGGGAGCTTAGGGTCATCCATGTGAACTAAATTTAGGTATTCAACAAAGCGGTCACCCAACATGCATTTGGTTTCACCAATGTTGAGGAGGTCACATTGTGAACACTACATTAGATTGGAAAAGTTAGTTGCTGCTTCACTTAGAAAGATTGTTTGTGTCCCTGAATGGTGGAACAGAAAAAAACTCAATAATACCTAGCAGGTCAGGCAACATCCGTTGGAAGAAAAACAGATTTAACGTTTAATGTCAAAGATCCTTTGACAGAACTGGGAAAGAGAGAAAATAAGTTTGTTAAGATTCACAGCATGATGATATCTGCAAGCCAGCATCTGGTTAATATCTCAACTAACTCCTGTCAAGTCTAGCACACACCAGATAACCAAGATCTAACGATATTTGTAAAAAGATAGATCGAATAGGAGATAATGGGTGGTAAAGTTGGAGGTGATGAGAAAGTAAGGGAATGGAACGGGGTCAGAGGCAAATATCAGAATATACCAGATGATCCGAGTTTCAATTCCGAGGGAGAAAACATTCAAATATGTGGCAGTTAGATAAAACAACATAATCTGTTGAGGTGAGAGAGCACAAAGATGGCCTTGGTAGTTCAGCAGCAGAGTGTGGCATGAGGGTCACTAGGATCAATACATCGATACCACCGGTTCACTCTGCTTGATAAATGCATAAGACTTTTTATGAAGCAGCACATTCAACTTGAAAGTTTTAAAGTTACACATATGACTCAATCTATTACTTTTTCATCACAGTTTGATTTATTTTCTTTCCTTTTCCCTTACACATGCTATGAAAAGTGATTACAAATTTAAGATTGATTTTGTAACAGATCCTTTTCAGAAAACATTTTCCATTACAATTTAGTTTGACACCCATTTGTTTAGGCTCATAATTATGTACATTTTTCAGGAGAATCAATTTTCACTTGTCATTTTTAAATCATATTTTTAATACACAAATGGTGCAAGAATATTCTGACATAGCTATCAGGCATGCATACATTTGAATACCAAACAATAGATGGTATAGTTTTACAATGTCTGAGAGAGACATCAACAGTAATACTGTGCTTTTGTACGGTACTTGTAACATTAAAATATTCTAGTGTGCTTCTTAGGAACAATTTTAAATTAATTTTACATTGAGCTGCATAACAATGCAAATTAAATCTTTGGTCAGGAAAAAAACATATCAAGAAGAATCATGATGAGGGTAAGAAGTGAATTGATTTAGAGAAGGAATCCAGAGCTTGGGTTTGAGACAGGGAAAAGCTGACCCACAAACAATATCACAGGTAAACAAGATATAGATGAGATTTTGTGGAGATTTAATTTCATGAAGAGTAAATTTTCTAAGTCTTTAGATCTGTTGAATAATCTGTAAATTGTAAATCATAACAAAACAACTTATCTTTAATACTTAAACAAATATCCATTACTTTTTGAATGACTAGAGATTAACACATATGACGTCACTGACAAAATGTTGCCGGCTCTATATGTATTAAAGTACTGCAGATATTTGAATGAATTTTGTTGGATTTAATTTAGCCCCATAATAATAATAATAATGACATAAAGTAATTATAAATTACATACAGCAGTGTTTCTACTGATTAGCTATCAACCATACACTTGCACAAAATGAACAAGTCTAATAGTTAATCAGATCTTTGGAGAATCAATAATAATAATATGATAGGCCATCACTGTGCTGCAGAATTTCCAGGTGAAGTTGCTTGCAATATTCCTCACAGAATTCATATTATGTACACCATTGCTCTCGAAAAAACGTTTTCACATGATACAGGAATAACTGACAATCTTACTGTAAAGAGAGTTTCAAATCCTATGGAGAGAATTTTTTCAGAAGTGCTTAAGTTTAGTTGGAGGGGGAGAATATGGGGCATAATGGAAAATGAATAAAAAGTGCACATTATCAGCATATGTTTAGTGCTTGGCTGTATCTTACAGTAATGTGACCCCAGACAAGTTACATTCTATGTTATCTAAGTCAATCAGGTCAATCAGGTCAATCAGACTACATAAAATCAGTACTGAGGAGGAAGTATTAATTTTTTCTATGAACATGGAAATAGTCATCGAATCACACAGGCCCTTTGGCCCAACTCGTCTATGCCAATCAATAAGCCATATCTGAGCTAGTCCTATTTGCCTCATATCCCTAAGATTTACTTTCCTATCCATTACCTGTCCAAGTGTCTTTTAAATACTGTTAAAGTACCTGCCGCAACTACTTTCTCTGGCAGCGCATTCCAAATACCCACCACCCTCTGTTTAACATTAATGTGACAGTTCTACACCTGTAGAGCCAGACCAGCTGCAACGACATCTGCTGAGTTGCAAATCTGATCCTATCATAAAAATGACTCAATTGGCTCATGGTTGTAGCCATGCTCTAAGCACTACCCATGAAGTGCCAGTGCAGACGGATCTCTGGCTTTCATGGGGCCAAACATCTTTTGACCACTTCCATCTCCAGTGGCAAGTAGAATTAACTGTCTATCCAATTAAAGAATTCAGATGCAGCATTAATAATAACACCAAGCAGCTCTCAAGATACCAAGCAACCAAGTTCATTCAGCAGTATGTACACATCAATATTATTAAACTGCACAACGTACAAACCTTTACAGTCATATTATAAGGGAAAGATTCAGTTCATATAATTTTCCATTAAAATAATCTTTACTAATGATATTCCATTATAACAGATAAAAGTTTTTTATTTAAAGTCACTAACCAATCCTTGGCTATATGTCAAGTGCTCATGGCAACAGAATTGTCAGACTTCTCAAAATGGGGTGGCTTCTATGTTAGTGCTCACCAGCAACACATCAAACGCGATTACAAACTGAACTGAAGAACAGATAAACCTCAGTACATAGAACATTTAATACTATTAGAGAGCTTTGCCTACAAGCATAAAACATAATTAAATTAACCACTACCTTGATAATTATGTATGGAAAATATGTTTGAAGTCCAATTTAAAAACCTTAATTCGCATGTTAAAAATAAATTATATTTTATGATGGCACAAAGGTACACTTACTCACTCAAATTCTTTCAAACTGGTAAATCTGTTAGGTCTAAGCAAATTGGTTCTGGGAAACAGAAGGGAACAAAGGCACTCACTGCAGAAGTAAATGCCTCTCAGTGGCTGCACTAACATTTTATAAATTGATTTGAAATATTGGAGATGCCATGGAAACAGAATGCTCTCTGTTTGCGACCGTATCTGTTAGTCCCCTTCACTGCTCACAGAACAGGTACTGTCGCTGGAATTATGGAATCAGCTACTGGACACGAAGATCATAGTGATTTCTAACTTCATACATTTGGATTATTTTCTTTATCCTTACAATGTCAAGGATGCAAGTGCTTTAGTCTAAAGAACTATTCTTTCACTGGCATCTAGAGTCAACAGCACGCATAATGACAAAGGAGATCATTAATTCCTCACGCGTGTTTATCATTCAGTCAAATTGTGGCTGAATATACCTCAATTCCTTAAATGTGGGCATGGAATTGGGGCATATATTTTATTTTATTTTATTTTATGGCTGTTGATTTGCTTCCAGTTTCTTGTACAAATCACAAGGACACATGTTGTGCAACCTGCACAAATTCTAACGAGAATGCACATTGATTTGATCCCAACCTGCCAAGTTGACTACAATAATCCAACTAGCATCAAGCATTGGAAACTGAACATTCACCATCAGGAAGAATCCTTGTTCTGACCTTTGCTACATAAAGGTTTCCACGATAACATGACATTTTTCATGCATGGCCAGTTGGTTATGCATCTTTGAATGTTCTTTCATTATTAGAGATCATTGCACCGGAAGTGGCGGCGCTGTGAAACGGCTGCGGCTCGCCTGCAGTCTGTCTGTTTTTACTTTTTTGTGTTGTTTTTTTTGTCTTGTTCAGTTAAACTTTTGGTTATTAGGTTGTGTTATGTGTGGTGGGGGGTGAAACAGGGCTTTCTGTCTCTCCCTTCGGGGGAATGCGACTTTCTTGTCGTATCCCCCTTCTCTTCCCCTGTCTGAGCTGAGGCCTAATGGCGGAGCTGGCGGCCTCCAACCTGCGACCGACCTCGAGGATCCGGAGGTAGAGCCAGCCAGGACTTACCAATGCGAGGCTGGCTGTCTTCGAGCTGCGGCGGCGTTCGGGCAGCGGCACGACTCGGCGCTCCGGTGAGGGTGGACGGCGCGGGGCTGAGACACTCCTGCGAGGGCGGCCCGGCTCCCGGCTGGAAGGCGCTCCCGTGTGGGCGGCCCAGTGCGGGGCTGGAAGGCGCTCCCGTGTGGGCGGCCCGGTGCGGGGCTGGAAGGCGCTCCCGTGTGGGCGGCCCGGTGCGGGGCTGGAAGGCGCTTCCGTGTGGGCGGCCCGGCTCCTGGCTGGAAGGCGCTCCCGTGTGGGCGGCCCAGCTCCTGGCTGGAAGGCGATACCGTGTGGGCGGCCCGGCTCCCGGCTGGAAGACACGCCCGTGTGGGCGGCCCGGTGCGGGGCTGGAAGGCGCTCCCGTGTGGGCGGCCCGGTGCGGGGCTGGAAGGCGCTCCCGTGTGGGCAGCCCGGTGCGGGTCTGGAAGGCGCTCCCGTGTGGGCGGGGCTGGAAGGCGCTCCCGTGTGGGCGGCCCGGTGCGGGGCTGGAAGGCGCTCCCGTGTGGGCGGCCCGAGGTGGGGCTGGAAGGCGCTCCTGTGAGGACGGCCCGGCTCCCGGCTGGAAGGCGCTCCCGTGGGGGCGGCCCGGTGCGGCGCTGAGACGCTCCCGTGATGGCAGCCCGGTGCGGGGCGGAGACGGTGCTCCGGTGGCTGAGGTGGCGGCGACGTGAATCCGGGGCTCGGCCGTGGGCCAGTAGATGACATCGTCGGGAGCTCGCGGGTCACAGGTTGATGCCTGTTTTCCGGAGCTCCCGTGGCAACAACTGCGTCCGCTGGACTGGAGGGCGGCAGCTTCGACCACCCCCGGGCCGCGGAGCTTGAACCGCGGGACTGACTTACCATCGCCCGGTGGGGTATCGCCTCAGCGCAGAGGGAGAAGAGGAGGGAAGAGACAGCAACCCTAAGACTTTTGCCTCCATCACAGTAAGGAGGTGCTTGGTGAACTCACTGTGGTGGATGTTAATTTGTGTTTATTGTGTGTTGTTTATTATTACATGTATGGCTGCAGGCAACGACATTTCGTTCAGACTGAAAGGTCTGAATGACAAATAAAGGATTCAATTCAATTCAATTCAATTCAATTCAATTCAATTCAAATTTCCAGAAGTTACAAGTGGCTGCTGAAGAGTAAAATAGAACTCAACTTTAACTGACACCAGTTCTATCCAGACCATGTGCGGACGTGGCGCCGATGGACAAGAGGCCGAAGCAAAGAAGTCAAAGCCAAAGAACCGAATGGAAACGAGGCCGAAACGCCAATAAACCGAAAGATTACAAAGACGAAACGCCTACTATCCGAAAGGATGGGACGCCTAAATGCAAACTAACCAAAAGGGCCTAAAATCCAATGAACCGAAAAGCTGCGTCGCCTAAAAGCAAACTTACCGAATGGCCGCTCTGTCGAAACGCCACCTACCGGAAAGACGGCGTCGCCTACAGGCCAACGAACCGATTGCCGCTCAACAGAAAAGTCCAATAACGGACATGACATTGCCGGGGGGTTGGACTTGTCAGTGATTGGTCCAGACCCCCGCGTCCATCACATCACTGTGAAGGCATGAACATTGTCCCAAACCTCCGCTCCACCCGACCCGCAGCCCGCGGAGGGTGGCCGTGGGAGAGTGAGGTCTGTCCCGAATGATGCACACCTTTGGCCGCTTTCAACCTGGTGCTTGGGTTCAGATTGCCCAGTCACCTATGGCTTGTGTGGGAAAATGAACCCCACGCTCCCGCCTCCTCATTCTCTCTCCCCTCCTCTCTCTCTCCCTTCTCTCTCCCTCCCTTCTCTCTCTCTCCCCCTTCTCTCTCTCCTCCGTCTCCACCTGCGGGAGCGTCCCACAGTCATTGACCGCCATCGGACCCCAACCTCCACACCAGGATGATTCCCCACTCCCCCCCCCCCCACCTCCGACCCCCGGACCCCGACACTCACACCGGGTGATTCACCCTGGCCGCAGGGACAGACGTTTTATTTATTACCGTCTCGGTGCTTGCGGAACGCACCCAAGCTCCCACGCACAAAACAGGTAGCATCTCTGGAGAGAAGGAATGGGTGGCGTTTCGTGCCGAGACCATTCTTCAGAGTGCGTCTGAAAGGTCTCGACCAGCCTGGCAGTGAAGGTCGGTAGGTCAATCCGCTATAAACAAAATCCATTATAAAGAGGTCCTTATAAACGGAGGGGGTGTTTGTAGGTTAGTTACCTAAAATTGAACAATTCAATGTAGCAATGTTACAAAATTTTGAGATTTTAAAAATCAAGTCTGTAATTTATCCCATCAGATAAAGCATAAAAATAAGTTTAATTTGACACCTAATTCACTTTCATATCTCAAGTATTTAAAAAGTTATGGCCATTTTCATACTCGGAAATGAGCATCTTGTTCCCTATTGATTTTCTATGGACATAACAAAAAAGCTGTGATCGTGAACAGTCAAAAGCCCATAACTTTCTTAAAAATTAAGAGAACTGAATGAAATTTTCAGTTGTCATAGATTGAAGCATTCTGAAACAAATATAAAATAATCTTACTTGGATGACCTGAAATTAAAGCATATAATTAGTTAGTTACCTAATTGTAGCTAATTTCAGACTTCAATTACTAGATCTAAACATCTATCCATTTCTTAATAAATGATTAACATTTTTAAATAGCCTAAATGTCCAAATAATATTCACAAATAATTCACAATAAAACATGATTTTTAAATCTCATTTACATGAATTTATAGACCAAATGGAAGGAATTTAGTGCTCAATTGCTGTAAATAAATGCCCATTTAAATCAGCTTTCCAGTGGGTCCCTGTGGAACGCGCTGGTTTAAAACGTTCACATTGCGGTAGATTTGTGCCCCAAATGCCCAGAAAAATACTGCGGGATATAATGGGCCCAAAATGAGCTACTCGCAATATTAAACTTTGTATAAAGGGATCTTTAGAAGCCCTTTTTAATGTAAAAATAAGCTACATACCTTCTGTGGTTTGCTCTATGGGACCCTGCGGTTGCTGGCGGTCGCGGGTTTAGAGATTGATTTTTAAACTACTATAACTATTATACGAGGCCTTTAAAACTAATAATAGCTTTTGCGACGGGGTCTTCCAGCGATTTTTCGTTAATAATTAACTAGGCTGAACATCTTCGATTTGAACAGCCTGGAGAAAATCGCGTTTTAAACCCGCCCCCCTCTAAACGGCGCCAAAATCGCGCACACCCGCAGCGACAGATTTTCAACGACGCTTCAGGTAGGCTTTGCAACATACCTATTCAATGTTTATAGTGTTGGCATTTAAGCTACCCAAGCAAAATAGGAGGTGCTATTTCACCCAGTTTGCATATGGCCTCACTCTGACAAAGGAGGAGAAGATGTGGTACCACAGCCATGCCTTCAAATTTCTTTTTTAGTCTGATTATCTCTGTCTCCCTTCTTACAATAGTTTTCATATTTATAGAATATTGTTCGGCTCTATTTTATAATTTTCATATGCCTCACTTTTTGTTTACTTTCTTTCTGATCTTATAATTAGCCTGATTCTCACTTGCATTACCAAATTGGCACCTGCCACATACCCTTTTTTCTGCTCTGTTTTACACTATATCTTTTTAGCCATCCAGGGAACTTTAATTTCCCTATGCTCCTTCCTCAAAGGAATCTACCTGGATTGTAACTGAAAGTCACAAACTGTTCAATTTTAATTGTGTGCACCAGGCACCGATTCCAATTTACCAACGAAACATCTGTTGCAATTGAATCTTCTTCAATTGTTTGTTTTTAACCTGGAGTTGTCTTTTGTCCTTTTCCATTGCTATTCTAAACCATATGAAATTATGATGCCATCTAGAAATAAGGGTGGTCACGCACATAGTAAGCATATTTTATCTTTTCCCAGGGAGTTGGCGGAACCATCAGACAAAACCATGGGGATCTCAGTTTTCACTCAGATTATTACTTGTAATCAACTGTGGCTCAGTTTGTAGTGTTCGTACCTCATGGTCGGCTCTGGATTCAAGTTCCACTCTTCAAAGCCAAGCACAAAATCCTTGGCTGATACTCTGTGGAAATGTGAGGACGGATCTGGACTGTTATTGGCTTTTAGGTGAGACACTAAACTCATGTCCCATCTCACTTTAGTAGTTATAACATTTGAGATCTCCATCCTTATGGAAGTCAGTTTTCTACAAATTTGATTAATTTGACTTGATATCAAGAAAAAGTTGACAGGTCTAGTTTTAGGGCTAGTAAATGATTCAGCTGTAATATCAAATCAAATCAAATCAACCTTTATTGTCATCTTGCAAGCAACAGTTGTACAGTGCAAAATGAAAAGACGTTTCCCAGGGAATAGCGGAGCATCGCACATGAAATTTAAAAAGTTTCACACATAATAACACTAAAAACAATCCAGACCCTGATGGAACAGTATAAATAAATAGTTAAAAGCAGGTAAAACACAACGTTAAAATACAATAAACCAATCATAAAAATGTCCGGGGCAGCTGATTTGAGTGGCCAGTGCCAGTTATTAAAGTGGCCAGTGCCAGTTATTAAAGTGTCCGTGCCAGCCGCAGAATCAAGTGACTGTGAGTACAGAGTGACTGTTTAGCAGCCTCACAGCCTGTGGTAGGAAGCTGTTTAGCAGTCTTGTAGTCCGGGCTTTGATGCTTCGATATCTCTTGCCTGATGGCAGGAGATCCAGGTGTATGTGGAGGGGGTGCAGTTTGTCCTTAGCAATTCTCTGAGCTTTTTTCAGACAGCGGCTCTGGAACAGTTCTTGTACCGAGGGTAGGGAGATGCCAATGATCCTCTCTGCTCCCCTCACTACCCTCTGCAGAGCCTTCCTGTCCGAGCAGTTGCAGGTGGAGTACCACGTATTTATGCAGTACGTGAGTACAGACTCCACCGTACTCCGCGTAGAAAGTCCTGAGGATGTTGGTGGGGAGTGAGGCCTGTTTTAGTTTCCTCAGGAAGTGCAGTCGCTGATGGGCCCGTTTGACGGTCCCAGTGGTGTTCCTGGACCAGGTGAGGCTGTCTGTAATTTGCACACCGAATACTAAAGACGTGTGCTATGAACGAGCTGAGCTGCTAGCTAAGCTGCTCCAATACAATTACACAGGACTATCTGACATGTACAGAACTGCCCATGCACAGCCTATTCACAAAAGCACACATTCTAGCCAGATATTACTACCCTGTCAATCTATTCTTAATCATCAGCAAAGTTATGGAAAATGTCATAGTCAGTTCTTTCAAGAAATAGTAACTCGCCAACGTTCCGCTCATAAAGTGTCTAACCAGATTGGATTTTGCCAGGATCACTCAGTTCCATGCGTCATCATTGTTTTGGTTTAAACATGAATCAAAGAGCTGAATGTTAGAAGTGCAGTGACAGTGGCTGCCCATGATATCATAGTTGCATTTGAATGGGTTCGGCATCGTGATCCTGATAACACTTAAGTCAATGGGTTTCAAAGGAGTAACACTCCAATGGCTGGAGTCACAGCAGATGTTTACAGATTATTGCCCAATGTTCAGGAAAACGCTAATAAATGGCAAGTAGCATTCATGTCACAAAAGTGTAAAGCAATGGCCACCTACTCTTGACAATCAATGGTATTATTATCACCAAATTCCCAATCATCATCTTGGGGATCACTGTTGACCAGAATCTCAATTGGAAACTAAAGTGGACCAGCCACATGTATATTGTGACTACAAAAGGAGATCAGAGGCTGAATATCTCGCAGTAACTGACTCATCAAGTGGAGAGTATTTCATTTCATTTTTCTCCATATGAGCATGTCTTTGGGGCTGTCACAGGAAGTGTGGTAATTGACTCACTTCCTATGACACCCCAAAGATATTCTCCTATCGTCAAATATGAAACGAAACATTCCCCACTTGCTTTGATGAGTGCAGCTCCCGTAATATTGAGACAAAATATCCTGTTCACCACCTGAGACTTTATTCCCAACTTCACCTGTAAACAGAGGATGAAGAATGCATCAGCTAAAACATATGTTGCAGTTACTTACCAAGGCTACTTCAACAGCACATCATCAAACCCTTAACCCCTTTCACTGAGAAGAACAAAGACATCAGGTTGCCAACCATTACAACTCCCTTCCCATTCCCATACTGGCCCTTTCTGTCTTGGGCCTCCACCATTGCCAGAGTGAGGCCACAGGCACATTGGAGGAATAGCACTTCATATTTCACTTGGGTACCTTACTACCCGGCGGTATGAACATTGAATTCTCTAATTTTAGGTAACTTCATCTCATACACTCCTTCCCTCCCCCTTCCTCCTTGTCCCCTTCCTCATCCCCACTCCTTTTACCAGTTCCACAGTTCCCCATATTGTTTCTGTTGAGATCATACCTTCCTTAGCCAATAATGGACCTACCAGGCAATGCCCTACCTGAGGTCATTTGTGGCTGGAGATAGACACAAAATGCTGGAGTAACTCAGCGGGACAGGCAGCATCTCTGGACAGAAGGCATGGGTGACGTTTCGGGTTGAGATCTTCCTACAGTTCTGCTACTTCTGTTACTTCATGCAGTTCCTTCCTACTCATTTGGCCCTGGTCTTTTCTTGCCTCCAACTTTTTTCAATTCATACTCCTCTTCACATCCCCAACCCCCCACCCCCTACTCTCAGTCTTTTTCTCCAGAGATGCTGCCTGGCCTGCTGAGTTACTCCAGCAGTGTCTATCTTTGGTATTAACCAGCATCTGCAGTTCTTTGTTTCAAATAGACATCAGGTGCATGGAAACATCCACACCTGCATGCTCCTTCCAGGCAACACACGATCTCATGCCGCCCATTCTACCTTCCCCGGGAGTTCGGCTCAGTGATCGTCACAGCCGTCTACATTCCACCGCAGGCGGACACCGACGTGGCACTATCGGCCCTACACGATGTGCTATGTCGACATCAAAACAAGTACCCGAATGCGGCTATGGTGGTGGCTGGAGATTTTAATAAATCAAATCTCAAGAAGGTCATGCCGAACTTCTACCAACACATCACGTGTGCCACCAGGGGGGAGATAACTTTGGACCACTGCTACACACCGTTCAGGAAAGGCTACAAGGCCGTTTCACTCCCTCCCCTAGGAAAATCTGACCACGCTGCCATTTTCCTGTTGCCGGAGTATAAACAGAGGATAGTTCGGGAAGCGGTAGAGACGCGGGACGTAAAGCGGTGGTCCGACCAGTCAGAGGCCATGCTGCAAGATGCACTGAGTGATGTCGACTGGAATATGTTCGAAGCAAGTTCCAGTGACGTCAGTGAGTTCGCGGAAGCAGTCACGGACTTCATCGCAACAGTAACCGACAACATCGTCCCCACGGTAAGGGTAAGCACCTTTCCGAACCAAAAACCCTGGGAAGACAGGTCTGTTCATGTGGCCCTGAATGCTCGCACCGCTGCCTACAACTCGGGCTTGGCATCAGGAAACATGGACGTCTACAAGGCAGAGTCCTACCGACTGCGAAGGGTGGTGAAGGACGCAAAGAGAAGGTACAGAGACAAGATGGAGTTACAGATGGAGCAGCAGGACACCAGAAGCCTGTGGCAGGGGCTACGGATTGTAACCAACTACCGGAGCACCCCTCCCTCATCCGCAAGTGCCGGCACCTCCCTAGCTGATGACCTGAACTCCTTTTACGCTCGTTTCGAGAGGGGCAACACCACTCCAGGTCTGCTGACTATCGCCAATACCGCCAGCGGGCTAGCTACTGAAGCTGAAGGGAGGAATGTGCACACATTCTCGCTGTCCGAGCACGACGTGAGGAGGGCTCTGACACGGGTGAACACGAGAAAAGCTGCAGGACCCGATGGCATCTCGGGGCGAGTTCTCAAGTCCTGTGCTACGCAGCTAGCTCCAGTGCTCACTACATTATTCAACCTCTCCCTGGACAAGTCCGTGGTCCCTGCCTGCTTCAAAAAATCCATCATTGTACCGGTACCAAAAAATGCCTCCCCAGCCTGTCTGAATGACTACCGTCCGGTGGCCCTTACCTCGGTAGTCATGAAATGCTTTGAGAGGCTGGTGAAGAAACACATCTGCGCCTTCCTCCCTCGGAACATGGACCCGTTGCAGTTCGCATACCGTCCGAACAGATCCACGGACGATGCGGTCTCCCAGGTCTTGCACACCGCTCTCTCCCATCTGGACAGCCAGAAGGGGGGCTACGTCAGGATGCAGTTCATAGACTACAGTTCAGCCTTCAACACGATAGTCCCCACCAGACTGGCCGGGAAGCTAATGGAATTGGGGCTCAACACCTTCCTGTGTGCCTGGGTCCTGGACTTTCTCAACGCCAGGCCCCAGGTAGTCAAGATGGGAGGGAATACATCGAAGTCCCTCACCCTGAGCACAGGATCGCCCCAGGGTTGCGTCCTCAGCCCCCTATTGTACTCCCTGTACACACATGACTGTGTGGCTAGGTTCAGCTCCAACTCATTAATTAAGTTTGCTGATGACACTGTGGTGGTGGGCCTGATCTCAGACAACGACGAGAAGGCCTACCGGGAGGAGGTGGCTGGTCTAGCACTCTGGTGCCAGGATAACAGCCTCCTCTTGAACATCAAAAAAACGAAGGAGCTGATCATGGACTTTAGCAGGGCACATCATCCGAGGTCGTACACTCCATTGAGGATAAATGGGGATCCTGTGGATAGGGTGAACTGTTTTAAATATCTGGGAGTCCACATCTCCGAGGATATGACATGGGCATCACACGCCTCAGCACTCGTGAGTAAGGCAAGGCAGCGCCTTTACCACCTCAGGCAATTGAGGAAATTCAGAGTGTCTCCGAGGATCCTCCAGTGCTTCTACGCAGCGGCGGTGGAAAGCATCTTGTCCGGGAACATTACCATCTGGTTTGGGAATTGCTCTGCCAAGGACAAGAAGGCTCTGCAGAGAGTAGTGCGTTCGGCCGAACGCACTATGGGAACTTCACTTGCCCCCCTGCAGGAACTATACATCAGGAGGTGCAACTCCAGAGCCAACAATATCATGAGAGACCCCTTCCACCCCTGCAACGGACTGTTCCAGCTGCTACGGTCAGGCAAACGCCTCCGTTGCCATGCGGTGAGAACGGAGAGGTTGAGAAGGAGTTTCTTCCCAGAGGCCATTCGGACTGTAAACGCCTATCTCACCAGGGACTAACTCTACTGAACGTTTTTCCTTCCATTATTTATTATGTAAAAGAATATGTGTGTCATGATTGTGTTTATAGTTTGTTTGGTTGTTTGGTTGTTTGTCTTTTGCACAAAAGTCCGCGAGCATTGCCACTTTCATTTCACTGCACATCTCGTATGTGTATGTGACAAATAAACTTGACTTGACACCATCTTCTTTTCAAAATATTGTCAGTCATTGCTAGGATCTAAATCCTGCACTGTGGGAGTATCCCCATCAGAGAGAATACAGCACATCAAAAGGGTAGCTTACTACCTCCTCAATGGCATCTAGGAAAGAGCAATAAATGCTGGCTTTGCCAGTGATTTTCAGATCCAAAAAAAAAAAGAAAAAAAACTCAAAATGCAGGAATGTTATCCTGACCATTGTTGTTTTCTCAATCAATAGAACTGCATAAAATAGATTATTTGATCATTATGCCAATTGCTCTGCAAGAACTGTCTCTGCTCAAATCAACTGTTAAGTTTCCTATATTGCAACAGTGACTATACTTTAAATGCATTTTGATGGTCCTAATTTACTTTGAGATGCTCAGAAGAGAAAATGAAAAAAAAAGCATATAAAACTGAAGTTTTTATTTCCATTGCAAGCAATGAGTCTTTTTCATTCCCAACTATTACTCTGAGGAGATAGCGAACAAAACACTTAATTGCTTAGAAAATGAAAGGCTCTCAAAAGCTATATCAAAAGCTGATTCACAATCAAAGACTTTTACACACAATGGAAATTGTTTAAATTTAGTTCGGGTACAGTTAGAAACATAGAAACATAGAAAATAGATGCAGGAGTAGGCCATTCAGCCCTTCGAGCCTGATCATATTGGCAATATGATCATGGCAGTTCTAGAGATTAGTTAGGAAGAGCCTCAGGGGTGGATGTAGGGTATGGAAACAGCATCTCTGAGGCAAAAGAAGTATCCACTCAGCCCCTCGAGCCTATTCTACCATTTATGCCACTCAGGAATAGGTCCTTCAGCCCACTGATTCCACGTCAGCCATCAAGCACCCACTTACTCTAATCCCTTTTTATTATCCTTGCATTCCCATTACCTCCACCATATTCTACCACCTATATACTACTAAGAACAATTTACAATAGCTAATTATGTTAGCAACTCTTTTACCTTTGGCAAGTCGGTACAAATCAAAGCACTCTGTGAAAACTCACAGGGAGAATGTGCAAACTCCAAGGAGAGAACGCTAGTGTTTAGGGTGCAACAACACACAAAATTGCACCACTCTGTCACAATAAGATATTTTTTACCTCAGAATTGTTTTACTACACTAAATACAAAGCACTAACCCCGCATCTCCTCACTCATAGTCAAAAGCTATACAGCACAGAACAGGGCCCTATGACCCGCCTTGTTAAGGCCTGTCCAACCTCTCCCTTTGACTTAAGCCTGCAAGCACAGGCTTGGTGAATCTTTTCTGTACCCTTTACAACTTATTCACATTCTTCCTATAGATGGGTGACCAGAATCGCACATGGTACTTCAACTGTGGTTCCCCAATGACGTATACCTGCATCATGACATTTCAATCTTTTGTACTCAATACGCTTCCCAATGAAGACAAGCAGGCAAATGCCTTATTTACCACACTGTCCACCTGAATCGCCAATTTTAGGGAACCATGTACTTGCACTCTCAAATCTCTCTGTTCTGCATCACTCTCCAGTGGTGCTACCCTTTGCTCAGTAAGCCCTATGCTGGTTTGATATGCCAAAGTGCAACACTGCACATTTGTCCAAGTTAAATTTCATTTAGTATTCTTTGGCCAACCTTCCCACCTGATCGAGATCCTGCAGTAAAGTTGGATATCCTTCTCACTGACAATTAAACTACCAATTTTGCTGTCATCAGCAAATTGTTCAGATAATTACTACATTGTCATCCTAATCATTAATGTAAAAAAATCCTCAATTCCTTAGCTTCCAGTAAAAATAGATGAGAAGTATTCATTAATATCTCCCCCATCTCTTGTGATCAGTGCCTCAATATCTCACGTCAACCAGGGTTTCCTGACCTTGCCAGCCATTCCCTTTACTCTAAAAGGAACATGCTGCCTGTACTCTAGCTATCTCACTTTTGAAAGCCTTCCACTTGTAGCCTTAAAGGCCTGTCCCACTTGGGCCGTCATTTACGCGACAGGCCGGTAGTGACTGATGCGCGATGGTCGTGCGCGTCATCATGCGTCCGCACAGCGGTCTGGAGCGCATGACGTCATTTGAAGATGGACACAAAATGTAGGTATAACTCAGCGGGACCGGCTCTGGAGAGAAGGAATGGATGATGTTTCGGGTCAAGACTCTTCTTCAGTCTGAAGAAGGGTCTCGACCCGAAACGTCACCCATTGCTTCTCTCCAGAGATGCTGCGGTCCTGCTGAGTTACTCCAGCATTTTGTGTCTATCTCCATTCGTCTTGGCCCCGCTCTGGGAGTAGGAGTGGGGGCGGATCCGGATCCGCAATGGCCGTGAGCCCCAGGCTGAGTTCGGCGATCGTTTGCCTGCTTCTGCTGCTGTTGGAGGTGAGACGTTGCGCCGCGCCAGGGTCTTGGGCCTGTCCCACTTCAGTTACCTGACAGGCCGGTGGGGTGCAAAGATTTAATTCAGGACGAAGTCCACACTCCTCCACGCCACTCCACACTCCTCCACACCACTCCATGAGCCCGTCCCGCGCCACCCACGCGCTACCCACACGCTAGCAGGTCTCGTAAATGGCGCGCGAATGACAGCCAAGTGGGACAAGCCCTTTACCTGCAACAGGCTGTCCCAATCGACCTCTGCAAATTCACACCTTATGCATCCAAAATTGGCTTTGTCACAGGTATAGTCCTCAGGGGCAAGTAACACAAAGCTAGATGGGGCACTAACCTCCTTGGATAGTCCTTTATTTTGAGCCATTGACCGTTGATTCTAAACACTTCAGCTGGAGAATATGTCAACTCCACACCTATCCTATTCTAGCAAATAATTTGAGACCTAGGCCATTGCCCTTCCACCTAGCCTGTCTCTATTCGCATGAAGCCTCAATGGATCCTCCTTATAGACCCATCTTTGCATTCTTTGCAGCCTAGATCGATTACACACAATTTCCTCATTCAAATTTTGTGAACAATGGAGCAACAAGCCCTGACCCTACAACACACCACAACTCACAGCCTCCTAACATGAAAAGGATCACTAAATTGACATTGTTGGTTTTCTGTACATGAACAAATTCTCAATACATGCTAGTACGTTGCCTCAATAATCACATGGTCCAATTTTGTTTGTTGTTGCACCTTATCAAAAAGTTTCTAAAAGTCAATGTACACAACTTCAAATGGTTCACCTTTATCTGTCTTGCTAGTTACAAATGTTAATGGATTTGTCAAGCATGATTTCCCTTACATTAATCTGTGTTAACTGTGCCTAATCCTATTATCATTTTCCAATTGCCCTGATGCCACTTCGTTAATTAAGGATAATTATTAATTATAAATATTGTGATTAATAATAACTAGAAATACCCACCTCCAACATGTTCCCTCCAACTGATGTCAAACTAATTAGTCTATAGTTTCCTGTACTCTCTTGCCTTTCTTAAATATGTGTTTGCTTTGTGATGTGCTATGGTGGAAAGATGTTTCTATTCAGGCAGAGGAGGAGGAGGGCTAGTTCATTGATATGCGGGGATCAGAACTGATCTTCAAATCAGGAAGTTTGGATTGGGTCAACAGATAGGAGGAAGATAGGGTAAGGTGGGCACGACAGTATGGATGTGGGGGTGGCAGCTGGGCAAGAATCGTGAATTTTGAGTGTGGGAGGTAGGGTTGCTACCAGATAGTTTGGATTACTTGGATCTCGTCGATAAGCAATCTCCATACCGTCATCAATTTCAACTATATCCTGCATTGCACAAGCCCCAAAACTACCGGGCCCATTACTGTAGCACATGCCCTCTCATTGAGCATTGAACTTAGATCCCTCTTCACTATGCTGAGAAATGAATCCTGGAAATGTTATCCTATAAGAGTATCCTGCAACAGGGAATGTGACTATCAATGTGCATCGAGAAAATAACTCCCATGGTGGAATAGGCATATATTTGTGTGCTTGTATACATGCACAGCAGCAGACAATACTGTATGATTGTTGTAGTGTTGGATTTGTCAGATGGAATTTGAGGATTAAAGCATGGGCTTTTGTCTTGGAATTTGTTTGGACATTGCTCTCAGTATCTTCCACCAGTGGTGTGCTTTAGTCCATGATTTCTATAAAAAGCACGAACAATGGTATTATTTAGTACAGGATCTGTTACACAACCTCATAGTATTGATCATGAAAAACATCTCTTAAACACACCATGAATTTGTGCTCCATACTATTGGTGCCTATTTGAATTGTCACCCTGTATAGAATGCTCCATGTTTATTAGGTTATTATTATTTTTGCACCTCTGATTTCCTGTACAATATAGCCACTGTTTGAAGGCCTCAAACAACTACCACCAATGTTTTCTGCCCTTTGCTATTTCATATGCCTTGTTTTATCATACAATACAATGGTATGAACAGTAGATTCTAGTCTAGAACTCGAGGGCACAACCTCAGAATAAAAAGACGTATCTATAGAAACGAGATAAGGAGGAATTTCGTTAGCCAGAGAATGGTGAATCCGTGGAATTCATTGTCATAGATGGCTGTGGAGTCCAAGTCTCTGGATATTTTTAAAACAGAGGTTGATATGTTCTTGATTAGTAAGGGCATCAAAAGTTATGGGGAGAAGTCAAGAGAATAGGGTTGAGAGGGAAAGACAGATCAGACATGATTCAAAGACAGACTAGATGAGCTGAATAACCCAAGTCTGCTCCTATGATTTATGAACTTATTTATTTTCTGCACTGACTAATTGAAGATATAATCTACATTTTGATCCTCTATTCCTTTCTAACACGTTCTAGTTATCATTTACAAGCTCATCCCCCTGCAGTATCACCGCATAATTTCCTTTTAATTCTAATACTAGACTATGTGGGACCGTTGGGTCCCTGTCACACGGGAAGCCTGGTCCCCCAACGCAACCCATTCCCCAACGCAATATTCCACCATTCACCCGTTCCGCCAACGCAATATTCCACCACTTACCCATAGTCCCCAACTACGCAAGTGCGGCTCATTTCCCCTCATCCCCCAGCACTCCCTCCCCCTCCTCTTCACCCTCCCTCTTCTTTCCCCTCTCCTCCTCCCCTCCTCAATCCCCTCCCTCACCTCTCCCTCTTTCCCCAACCCTCAGTCACTCCCTCCCTTCTTCCATAACTCCTCTCCCCTCCCTACCTCCCTCCTATCCCTCTATCCCCCACCTCCCCCTATCCCCCCCACTATCCCTCCTCACCTCCCCCACTGCCCTCCTCTCCCTCTATTCCCCACTCCCTACCACCCCAACTCCCCCCTCCTCCCCCACTCTCCCTCCTCACCTCCTCCACTTCACTCCCTCTCCCTCCCTACCCCCTCCTCTCCCTCAATCCCTCCACTCTCCCTCCTCACTTCCACAGGGCCCGGAGCAACAGTAAAATGCAAGTAATCTTACCTGTGTCGCCGTTGTGAAAGTAAGTTGGCGATCTCAATTCTGAAAGGCCCCAACTGCGCAGGCATGGCCGAGGACCCATTGGGTGCTCTTTGTGACGCCAGTAAAGACACGCAATGGAACCCGCCCCCAACTGCACATGCACGGGTGGGGTCGCTATGTTAAGTTAATTTTTAATAACTTTAAAAATATACCATCAATCTGAACAAAACTTGTTTCATTTACATCACATGACAATGGTGAGTAAGGTGGGGCAAAAACGGTAGCGCTATCGTGTCCCATTTTTGCACAAACAGAGGTATAAGACCAAACCTGCAAACAAACAAGATCAGAATTTTAGTAATATACTAGACTAAGTAGGACCCGTTGGGTCCCAGCTTCACACGGGAGAGCTGTTCCCCCAACGCAATATTCCACCTCTCCACCAATTCCAGTATACACACACACTCACACTCACACACACACAGACTCACACACATACACTCATACACTCACACACACCCTCCACCTCACACACACAAACACTCACACACATACACTCACTCACACACACACATACTCACTCACACACTCACACAGACTCACACACACACACACACACACACACAGACACACACTCCCACACTCATGCACACACACTCACACATACACTCACACACACACGCTCACACAGACTCACACACACAGACTCACACTCACACACATATACTCACACACACAAATACACACACACACACACACATACACACACACACACATACACTCACACACACACACATACACTCACACACACCCTAACTTAGAATCTTTCTTCCTTTGTGGAATGAAATGATCCTGCGTCTTCCGGACTTTGCCCAGAAATTCCTGCCATTGCTGTTCCACCGTCATTCCTGCTAGGATCCCTTTTCAGTCTACCCTGGCTAGCTCCTCCCTCATGCCTTCATAGTCCCCTTTGTTTAACTGCATCACTGACACTTCTGATTTAACCTTCTCCTTCTCAAATTGCAGATTAAAACTAATCATATTATGATCACTACCTCCAACCGGCTCCTTTACCTCGAGTTCTCTTATGAAATCTGGTTCATTGGACAACACTAAATCCAGAATTGCCTTTTCTCTGGTCAGCTCCATTACAAGCTGCTCTAAGAATCCATCTTGGAGGCATTCTACAAACTCTCTTTCTTGGGGTCCTGAACCAACCTGATTTTCCCAGTCTAACTGCGTATTGAAATCCCCCATCACCACACTGGCATTACCTTTGTTACATGCCAGTTTTAACTCCTGCTGCAACTTACACCCAACATCTGGGCTACTATTTGGGGGTCTGCAGATAACTGATTGTGGACTTTGGAAGGAGTAGGAGGGGGACCCACAGCCCCATTTATATCAACGGGTCAATGGTTGAAAGGGTCAAGAACTTCAAATTCCTGGGGGTGCACATCTCTGAAGATCTTTCCTGGTCCGAGAACACGAACGCAATTACCAAAAAGCTCATCAGCGCCTCTACTTCCTGAGAAGATTACGGAGAGTCGGATTGTCAAGGAAGACTCTCTCTAACTTCTACAGGTGCACAGTCGAGAGCATACTGACCGGTTGCATCGTGGCTTGGTTCGGAAAGCGCCCTGGAGAGGAAAAGATTACAAAAAGTAGTAAACACTGCCCAGTCCATCATCGGCTCTGACCTTCCTTCCATCGAGGGGATTTATCGCAGTCGCTGCCTCAAAAAGGCTGGCAGTATCATCAAAGACCCACACCATCCTGGCCACACACTGATCTCCCTGCTACCTTCAGGTAGAAGGTACAGGAGCCTGAAGACTGCAACAACCAGGTTCAGGAATAGCTACTGCCCCTCAGCCATCAGGTTATTAAACCTGGCTCGGACAAAACTCTGATTATTAGCAACCACTTTCTGTTATTTGCACTACCAGTTTATTTATTCATGTGTGTATATATTTATATCATGGTATATGGACACATTTATCTGTTTTGTAGTAAATGCCTACTATTTTCTGTGTGCTTAAGCAAAGCAAGAATTTCATTGTCCTATACAGGGACACATGACAATAAACTCACTTGAACTTGAACTTGAACTTGAACACCAATTAGTGTCTTCTTGCCTTTGCAGTCCCTCAACTCAATCCACAGTGACTCTACCTCGTCAGTCCCTACGTCTTCCCTCGCAAGGGACTGAATTCCATCCCTCACCAGCAGAGCTACCCCCCCCCCCCCTCCCCCTCCTCTGCCCACCTGCCTGTCCTTTCTATAGGATATATAACCCTGAATATTGAGTTCACAGGCCCGATCCTCCTGCAGCCACGTCTCGGTAATCCCCACAATGTCATATCTACCAACCTCTAACTGAGCCTCAAGCTCATCTACTTTACTTCTTATACTTCGCGCATTCAAATACCATACTTTAAATTTCTTACGCATATCACATTTCACTTCAACCCCTATTACACTTGGCTATACTCTCCTATCCCTTTGTGAGCTTTCTTTCCCGTTAATTCTGGGGTCATTAACTGTACCTTTACTCCCTTTCCCTTTAACTCTGTCCTTGACTATCCCATTTGACCCCCCCCCCCCTTATTTAGTTTAAAACCACCTGTGTTGCAGTGGCAAACCTGCCTGCCAGAATGCCCCACCTGTTAAGGTGCATTCCATTCCTTTTGTACAGTATATGACAGTAAACTTTCTTGAATCTACTCACACGGCTGAGCGCGGCCTCTCCATTGTGGGGCTTCCGCAGTCAGCGACACTTCCGCAATCAGCGCGACCTCTGCACTCACCGGAAATTACGCAATCAGCGCGACCTATCTACTAAGCGGAAGTCACGAAATGAATGGGACTTTTGGGCTAAACACAGTTGGACCTAATAAAGCATTTATTCCTTCCAAACACAGTTGGACCTAATAAAGCATTTATTCCTTCCAAACACAGTCGGACCTAATAAAGCATATATTCCTTCCAAACACAGTCAGACTTAATAAAGCATAGCAGTTTCAAACACAGGCAGGGCAGCAGGCCATACAACTCATGGCATTGTCATTTAATTTAATTTAATTTCCAATTAAGCATTGCACTTTCAAGCACTGGCAGGGCAGCAGGCCAAACAACTCATGGCATTGTCATTAAGGGCTAACAAATCATTTATTGCAAGTACATTGTAGGCTCACAGTCCAGTTGATTCACAGCTTAGAATGACAGTCATGGCCTCTCCCTCGCGATCTTGCAGAGTGACTGACTCATGTCTAGGCATCCAGGGTTTTATAGTCCTGCCCCCCACCCCCCCCGGAAGGGGCGTTATCTTCATCATGGTGATTGACAGGCGAGAGGACCAATCAGCTGATCTCAAGATTTATTAAACACTCATAACATTTTTATTTTTCATCGATGGGAAAAATCCTCGGGGCTAGCTCAGCGGAGGTCCCCCACCCGTTAAGGTGCAATCCATCCCTTTTGTACAGTATATGACAGTAAATTTTCTTAAATCTACTCACACGGCTGAGGGATTCGGTGTGGAGAGCGAACAACAGGTGTGATGTCCAGGTTTCCAGGCCACAAAGCCTCTCCATTGTGGGGCTTCCGCAGTCAGCGACACTTCCGCAATCAGCGCGACCTCTGCACTCACCGGAAATTACGCAATCAGCGCGACCTGTCTACTAAGCGGAAGTCACAAAATTAGCGGGACGTTTGGGCTAAACACAGTCGGACCTAATAAAGCATTTATTCCTTCCAAACACAATCGGACCTAATAAAGCTAATATTCCTTCCAAACACAGTCGGACCTAATAAAGCATTTATTCAGATTCAGATTCAGATTCAGATTCAATTTTAATTGTCATTGTCAGTGTACAGTACAGAGACAACGAAATGCATTTAGCATCTCCCTGGAAGAGCGACATAGCAAATGATTTAATAAATAATAATAAGTGATAATAAGTGTCCGGGGGGTGGGGGGGTGATTGGCAGTCACCGAGGTACGTTGTTGAGTAGAGTGACAGCCGCCGGGAAGAAGCTGTTCCTGGACCTGCTGGTTCGGCAACGGAGAGACCTGTAGCGCCTCCCGGATGGTAGGAGGGTAAACAGTCCATGGTTGGGGTGAGAGCAGTCCTTGGCGATGCTGAGCGCCCTCCGCAGATAACGCTTGCTTTGGACAGACTCAATGGAGGGGAGCGAGGAACCGGTGATGCGTTGGGCAATTTTCACCACCCTCTGCAATGCCTTCCGGTCGGAGACAGAGCAGTTGCCATACCATACTGTGATGCAGTTGGTAAGGATGCTCTCGATGGTGCAGCGGTAGAAGTTACCAGGATCTGAGGAGACAGATGGACCTTCTTCAGTCTCCTCAGGAAGAAGAGACGCTGGTGAGCCTTCTTGATCAGAGTTGAGGTATTGTGGGTCCAAGAGAGGTCATCGGAGATGTTGACTCCCAGGAACCTGAAGCTAGAAACACGTTCCACCTCCGTCCCGTTAATGTGGATGGGGGTGTGCGTGCCGCCCCTGGACTTCCTGAAGTCTACAATGAGCTCCTTGGTCTTCTTGGAGTTAAGGGCCAGGTTGTTGTCAGCGCACCATGCTGCTAAGTGCTGGACCTCCTCCCTGTAGGCCGACTCATCGTTGTTGCTGATGAGGCCAATCACCGTTGTATCATCTGCATACTTGATGATGGTGTTAGTACCATGTACAGGTGTGCAGTCATAGGTGAAGAGGGAGTAGAGGAGGGGGCTCAGCACACAGCCCTGTGGAACGCCGGTGTTCAGGGTGAGGGTTGAAGAGGTGTGCTTGTCTAACCTAACAGACTGGGGTCTGTTGGTTAGAAAGTCCAGTATCCAGTTGCAGAGGGAGGGGTCGATGCCCAGGTTACCGAGTTTGGTGATCAGTTTTGATGGTATAATGGTGTTGAATGCTGAGCTGTAATCGATGAACAGCATTCTTACGTAAGTGTCTCTGTTGTCGAGGTGGGAGAGGGCGGAGTGAAGTGCCGTTGAGATGGCATCCTCCATACTCCTGTTCTTGCGGTAGGCAAACTGATAGGGATCCAGTGTGGGGGGTAGGCAGCTTTTGAGGTGTGCCAGGACCAGCCTCTCGAAGCACTTGGTGATGATGGGGGTAAGTGCAACTGGGCGGAAGTCGTTGAGGCTTGCCGCAGTGAAGTGTTTTGGCACTGGCACGATGGAGGTGGTTTTAAGGCACGTGGGGACAACTGCTTGGGCAAGTGACAGGTTGAAGATGTCAGTTCAGACGTCTGTCAGCTGCGCAGCACAGGCCCTGAGCACGCGCCCGGGGATGCCGTCAGGGCCAGCAGCTTGACGTGCATTAGTCCTACTCAGTGCCACGAATACGTCGTAGGGGGTGAGTGTGAGGGGTTGGTGATCGGCAGGTAGAACAGCCTTGATGGCTGTCTCTAGATTGTCCCTGTCGAAGCGGCCATAGAAGTGGTTAAGCTCCTCAAGGAAGGAGGCGTCGCTGGATGTGGGGGTGGTGTTGGAGGGTCTGTAGTCCGTGATGGCCTGGATGCCTTGCCACATGCGTCGGGGGTCGGAGTTGTTGTTGAAGTGCTCCTCAATCCTGAGCTTATGGCAGTGCTTGGCCTTCTTGATGCCCCTCTTCAGGTTAGCCCTGGCTGAACTGTAGGCTCGAGCATCGCCTGACCTGAAAGCGGTGTCCCGTGCTTTCAGCAGTAGCCTGACCTCGCTGTTCATCCATGGCTTCTGATTTGGGAATATGGTCACCTGTTTGAGGGAGGTGACACTATTGATGGTGGAGTTTATAAAGTCCAGAACAGAGGATGTGTAGGAATCAATGTCCGTGTGGGAGTCAAGGGTGGCCTGGGCTGCAAACGCCTTCCAGTCAGTGTTTCCAAAACACTGCTGAAGTGTGAAGTCCGCTTCCTCTGACCAGACTTTAACTGTCCTCACAGTTGGTTTAACCCGTCTGATGAGTGGGGAGTACTTAGGGAGCAGGAACAATGAGACGTGATCAGACTGACCAAGGTGGGGGAGGGGGATGGCTTTGTAAGCTTCAGCCATGTTGGTGTAGACTTTGTCCAGTGTCTTGTCTACTCTAGTGGGGAAGGAGACATGTTGGTGGAATTTTGGGAGTACAGTCTTCAGGTTAGAGTGATTGAAGTCACCCGCAACAATGAAGGCTGCCTCGGGGTTGTGCGTCTGTTGATTGCTAATGGCAGTATGCAGCTCTTTCATTGCAAGCTTGGCATTAGCATCAGGAGGGATATAGGCTGCAGTCACAACAGTGGAGGTGAACTCTCTGGGCAGATAGAACGGTCTGCATCTAACCAAGAGGAACTCAAGGTTAGCTGAGCAGTGACTCTCGATGATGGTGGAGTCCGTGCACCATGCTTTATTTACATAAATGCACAGACCCCCACCTCTGGTCTTGCCGGAGTCTGATGTCCTGTCCGCTCGGAGTAAATGACGCCCCGATAGCTGGATGGCGCTGTCAGGAACGTCAGTGTTGAGCCAAGTTTCCGTGAAGATCAGGATGTTGCAGTCCTTGATCCAGCTGTGGGAGGTGATCCTTAGCCGGAGTTCGTCCATTTTGTTTGCCAGTGAGCGCACGTTGGCGAGAAAAAGGCTAGGAATCGCTACCCTGTGTGGGGCTAGCTCTAACCTGGCCTTTAACCCACCTCTGCGTCCCCGGCGGTGTTTTCGTACGCGTCGCCGTCTGTTGGTGCTTCTGGTCGGCCGAGCTGGCTTGGTGCGCGCTGGTGTTCTGCCGCTTCGTTGCTCCGCGTCTGCGTCTCCGTGACTCCGCAGGCGTTCTTCAGCCCCGCGGCTCTGCTGATGGTCTCCAGCCCCGGGGCTTACCTGGCGTTCTCCAGCCCAGCGGGTCGGGTGGCGGTCTCCAGCTCCGCGGTGTTCTCCAGCTCCACGGGTCGGGTGGTGTTCTCCAGCTGCGAGGGTCAGGTGAGCTCCACGGGTCGGGTAGCGTTCTCCAGCTCCACGGGTCGGGTGGCGTTCTCCAGCTCCACGGGTCGGGTGGCGTTCTCCAGCTCCACGGGTCGGGTGGCGTTCTCCAGCTCCACGGGTCGGGTGGCGTTCTCCAGCTCCACGGGTCGGGTGACGTTCTCCAGCTCCACGGGTCGGGTGGCGTTCTCCAGCTCCACGGGTCGGGTAGCGTTCTCCAGCTCCACGGGTCGGGTAGTGTTCTCCAGCTCCACGGGTCGGGTAGCGTTCTCCAGCTCCACGGGTCGGGTAGTGTTCTCCAGCTCCTTCCATATACAGTCGGACCTAATAAAGCATATATTCTTTCCAAACACAGTCAGACTTAATAAAGCAGAGTAGGACTGTGAGTAAGATGGCCAAAAATCACAAGGATACAGGGTAGCGTTTCTTCTAAAATCGATATACAGCGCAGACAGGAAATGGTCAAGATGAGACTTTTAATTATATAGATACTAGACCAAGTGCAGACCCGTTGGGTCTGCCTCCTCAATGCACCTGTTCCCTACCCGTAGCCCCCAATTGCACTTGCCCTGCGTGTTGCAATTGCAATTCGCCCTCCCCTCCTGTGAGGTGAAAATTTCAGAGTATTCCTGTCGCAACATTGTATCGAAGTGTGTTGTTAGCTGGCAGGAATGATTTTAACAGTAAAAATCTTGTGTAAGTTGGCATTTTTAAAACTTTAATCGTGAATAACGTAAAATATACGATGAAATCTTCAGTGAATCTGATCACTGCTAGCCGTGCCATTGTGACGTCATCAGTGAAAGCTGGTTGTTTTTAATTCAAAGTCTTTTGATGTTTTTAAACTTTTACTTCCTTTTAATCAGTAACTAGACCAAGTGCAGACCCTTTGGGACCCACTTGGAGATTATATCCATGCCATTTATAATCTCCACTCCAAGCTGGGCAAGCTTCCCACAGAATACATTATTGTAACTGACCTGGAGGTCACACCTGTCGTTCGCTCTCCACACCGAATCCCACACGCAATGAAGGACCGCGTCAAAACTGAAGTAGACAGAATGGAAACACTGGACGTGATGGCCCCTGTCAATGACCCCTCCTCCTGGGTCTCCACCATGGTCGCAGCAACCAAGAAAAAAAAGACGAAATAAGGATTTGCATCAACCCTAAAGACTTAAACATTGCCATCAATTGACCACATCACCCGATGGGGATGGTGGAAGAGGTCGCAGCCAACCTGGGTAAAGCCACAGTCTTCTCTGTCTTAGATGCAAATAACTAATTTTGGCAAATACTGCTAGATCATGCATCCTCCATGCTAACGACATTCGCGAAACCCTTCGGATGCTACCGATTCTTACGAATGCCATTTGGCATCAATTCGGCCAGTGAGGTCTTCCAATGTACAATGGAACAACTATTTACTGGCTACCCATGCTCCATAATCGTGGATGATATCCTGATCGCCGGGCGCAACGTCTAAGAACATGAAGCGGGTCCTGGATCGTGCCGGGGAGGTAAACCTCAAACTCAACCCCCTTAAGTGCAGGTTTCGAGTCAACAAAATGACTTACGTGGGCCACATACTCACCAACAACAGCCTCAGGCCAGACCCTTCTAAAACCACTATACATATAATGCACACCACCCATTACATGGTATTATGGTACTACGCTAACGCTGACAGCCAGCTAGCAGAGCGTATGCTGAGCTTCATGAGCACGGCTGTGCAACTTAAATGCTCTGTATTTCGGAATAGAATAAAGACCTATGTTTTACCATGTATGTTGTCGTCGAGATTATAAATGGCATGAATTAATCTACATCAGTTGAAGCTGGTCAGTTTGAAATTCAAGGAATTTTGATTTTATTTAATTTTAATCGGTAATGTCGAGAAATAAAGCATAAAATGTTCAGTGAAAGTGATATCTGCCTAGAGGGGGAAATGTGAATCAGAATATGTAAAAAATCTTGTGAAAGTTGGCATTTTTAAAGCTTTAATCGAGACTAACATGTCAAATATAGGATGAAATCTTCACTGAGGCTGTTCGCTGTTAATCTAGCCATTGTGACATCATCAGTTGATGCTGGTGGTTTTAATTTCAAAGTCGTTTGACTTTTTTAGACTTTTAATCATTAATAAGTCAAAAATAAGTCGAGAAAAAAAGCATAAAATGTTCAGATAAGGTGACCCCGGCCTCGACAGGAAATATGTCAATCGGAATATGTAAAAATGTTATCGTTATCGCGTAGTGTTTTTGCAAAGATGTAAAGACAACCACATATACACACACACATATACACACGTACAAGATCAGACTTTTGATAAGTATATGCTAGGATAGATATATATATAATATAATAGATTCCCCTTGATGTTTAAAGCTTTACAACAGCCCAAGCTTGATTTGTTATGATACTGGTGGAGGAGAGTGCCCATCCCAATGGAACAACTTACAATTTCCTCAGGTTTGGTGCCAATCATCCCAAAAATTGCAACCTATTTTTTCCCATTCCAACCATTGAGTCACACATTCAACTTTCAGATCTTATTGACCCTATTTCAATTTGCACAAGGCTCAGGTAATAATTCAAATATTTATTATTACCTTTATGGGGCTGCTTTTTAATTTGCTTTCTACCGTTAATACACCCTCTGCAAAATCTTCTACTCCATCCGATCCATGTCATTTCGACATAGAACTGGATAACAACTGGATCATTAAATCCCACATCAAGTTCCCACTTTAAACTCTAGAAGATGTCCTTAACCCTGACGGTGGACAGACAACATAGTCTCTGGGTTATCATTTGGGTTCTTGCTCTTGGTTATCGTTTCTTGCACTTTTCTATTCACATAAAACTCCTGTCAATATTTAGACAGTATTTAAATCTCATTCTTACATCAGATGAACTTTAAAATCTTCTTAGGTACACAAAATTGCTGGGGAAACTCAGCGGGTGCAGCAGCATCTATGGAGCGAAGGAAATAGGCGACGTTTCGGGCCGAAACCCTTCTTCAGACTGATGGGGGGTGGGAGAAAGAAGGAAAAGGGGAGGAGGGGGAGGAGCCCGAGGGCGGGCGGATGGGAGGGTGGGAGGAGACAGCTAGAGGGTTAAGGAAGGGGAGGAGACAGCAAGGGCTAGCAAAATTGGGAGAATTCAATGTTAATGCCATAAGGACGCAAGGTCCCCAGACGGAATATGAGGTGCTGTTCCTCCAATTTCCGCTGTTGCTCACTCTGGCAATGGAGGAGACCCAGGACAGAGAGGTCGGATTGGGAATGGGAGGGGGAGTTGAAGAGCTGAGCCACCGGGAGTTCAGGTAGGTTATTGCGGACTGAGCGGAGGTGTTCGGCGAAACGATCGCCCAACCTACGCTTGGTCTCCCCGATGTAAATCAGCTGACATCTAGAGCAGCGGATGCAGTAGATGAGGTTGGAGGAGATACAGGTGAACCTTTGTCGCACCTGCAACGACTGCTTGGGTCCTTGAATGGAGTCGAGGGGGGAGGTGAAGGGACAGGTGTTGCATTTCTTGCGGTTGCAACGGAAAGTGCCCGGGGAGGGGGTGGTGCGGGAGGGAAGGGAAGAATTGACGAGGGAGTTGCGGAGGGAGCGGTCTTTGCGGAAGGCAGACATGGGGGGAGATGGGAAGATGTGGCGAGTGGTGGGGTCACGTTGGAGGTGGCGGAAATGGCGGAGGATTATGTGTTGTATTTGGGGGCTAGTGGGGTGAAAGGTGAGGACCAGAGGGACTCTGCCCTTGTTGCGAGTGCGGGGATGGGGAGAGAGAGCAGTGTTACGGGGTATGGATGAGACCCTGGTGTGAGCCTCATCTATGGTGGCGGAGGGGAATCCCCGTTCCCTGAAGAACGAGGACATTTCCGATGCCCTGGTGTGGAATGTCTCATCCTGGGAACAGATGCGGCGTAGGCGGAGGAATTGGGAGTAGGGGATGGAGTCTTTACAGGGGGCAGGGTGGGAAGACGTGTAGTCCAGATAGCCATGTGAGTCAGTGGGTTTGTAATGTATGTCGGTCAGGAGTCTGTCCCCTGCGATGGAGATGGTGAGGTCAAGGAATGGTAGGGAGGTGTCGGAAATCGTCCAGGTGTATTGGAGTGCCGGATGGAAGTTGGTGGTGAAGTGGATGAAGTCAGTCAGTTGTGTGTAGGTGCAGGAGGTGGCCCCAAAGCAGTCGTCAATGTAACGGAGGTAGAGGTCGGGGATGGGGCCCTGGTACGTCTCGAACAAGGATTGTTCAACGTACCCGACAAAGAGGCAGGCGTAGCTGTGCTTGATTTCAAATTATTTCACAGCTTTGTTCCTCCCCCATCTCTGGAATTCCCTACAGCGCCACAACTCTTAAAATTTCAGCACTCCCCACCTTTACCTATCATGTGTGTGTCTTCGATTTTAATCTCCTGAAATTTCATGGCCTTTATCACTCTCTTCTGTATTACGAAATTTTGTAAAATTCTTATCTTTGACCAAGCCTTTAGTCACTTATTTTGAATATCATAATGTGGCTCAATTATAAATTTAGTTTCACCATGACCCTGTGAAATGGACGTATATAATTGCAAGTTATGTTACCCATAATTAAACATATCAAAAGCGTTGCCTAGTAATTACAGTAAGCATTGCAGCTTCGCTGTGTTAGGAATCCCACTTGAACATTGTATTGAACCTAACACATGAAATATTATGATAGGAGTGATAAAATTGAGAAAGAATAGAAATGTTGGTGCTTACAAGTAATATTTTTGAAAGAATACAATCAAACAATCCGACGTTTACTGTATATTTAATGCAGCTACTTTGAAATATAAAACAATACACCTTGCAATAGTTTATGCACTCATAAACTCTTAAACATCATAGTTGCTTATTCATAAGTTTAAACAAACTTTAAAATAAGTTTTGTTGACTTCTTCTGACAGTGCATCACATTGAGCTTATTATTTTTATTAAGGGACTTGACTGAATAATAAATTAACAGCCAAATTTAAGAAAAAGAGAAAAAACATTCAAATGCCTAAATTAGATGATTCGCATTTCATTGTTGTTAACATGTTATTCTTCTAACAATTACTGCTTTGTAAAAACTCTTTGTGTCAGTTTTTTAATCTCAGAAAATTCTATCTAAAACTTTCATCATCATTCATTAATTATACATTTATATCAAAATGTATCTGAAATAATTATTAAATTATTAGTCCATCATTGGGGAAGAAATCAACAAATAATACAATCATTATTTTAAATACCTTCTTTTTCTTCTTGCGTATGGTGTGCACGACCTAAAGTTGTCGGTCAATTTGTTCTATTTGATCTATTTGTTTGTACACGTCAGGTTGATTGCAATAGTCGAAACAGGGTGGACCACGTGAAGGTTGCAATCTCCCACCCCATTTTAAATACCTGTAAAGGAGGGATATTGAAATCCTTATTGTAAAATAAATCCTCATGTAAAAGAAGTGCTGGAGTAACACAGCAGGTCAGGCAACATCTCTGGAGGACATGGATATGTGTTGTTTTGGGTCGGGAGACAGGGAAGAGTGGGGAGAACAAAAAGGGGGAGGGGGTTGTTACCTAAAATTGGAGAATTCAGTTCATACCATTGCGTTGTAAGCTACCCAAGCAGAATATTAGGTATCATTCCTCCAGTTTGCATGTGGCCTCAATCTGGCAATGGAGGAGGCCCAGGATGGAAAGGTCAATTTGTGAATGGAAGGGGGGTAAAATGGTTAGCAACTGGGAGACCCAGCAAGCCTTGGCAGACCAAGCGCAAGTGTTCACCGTTGTAAAGGAGACCACATCAGGAGAACCAATGCAGTAGATGAAATTAAAGAGGTGCATGTGAATTATTGACTTACCTGCAAGGGCTTCTGGGGTTCCTGGAAGGATGCAGGGGAGGAGCTGTAGGGACAGATGGTACATCTCCGAAGGTTTCAGGGGAAGGTACGTGGGGAGGGTGGTTGGGGTGGGAAGGTACGACTGAACCAGGAGTTGCGGAGAGAATGGTCTCTACGTAAAGTAGAAAGGGATGGGGTGGGAAGATGTGACTGGTGGTGGGATCATGGTAAGGTGGTGGAAAGGTCAGAGAATGATGTGTTCGATGCGGAGGCTGGTGTGGTGAAAAGTAAGGATCAGGAGATCATTATCCTTGTTCCGTCTGAGGGACGGGGAGCGAGAGCAGAACTATGAGGCATCCTGGTTAGTTTATTATTGTCAGGTGTACTGAGGTAAAGTGAAAAGCCTTTTTGTTGTGTGCTATTCAGTCAGTGAAAAGACTGTACATGATTTATAATCAAGCCGCCCATAGTATACAGATGCAGGATAAGGGTATATTGTTTAGTGCAAGATAAGGTCCAGTAAAGTCTGATTAAAGATAGTTCGAAGATTTCCAATAAGGTAAATGGGAGATCAGGACTGCTCTCTTGTTGTTAATAGGATGGTTCAGTTGCCTGATAACAGCGGGGAACAAACTGTCCCGGAAACTGGAGGAATGCAATTTCAAACCTCTGTACCTTTTGCCTGATGGGAGAAGGGAATAGAGGGAGTGACCAGGGTGAGACTAGTCCTTGATTATGCTAGTGGCCTTGCCGAGACAGCCTGAAGTGTAGATGGAGTCAATGGAAGGACGTTGGTTTAAGTGATGGATTGGGCTTGTCCTCAACTCTCTGTAGTTTCTTGCGGTCTTGGATGGAGCTGTTCCCAAACCATGCTGTGATGCATCCCAATAAGATGCTTTCTACGACGCTTCTATAAAAGTTGGTGAGGGTTGTTGGGGACATACCAAACATTCTAAACCATCTAATGAAGTAGGTGTTAGTGTGCTTCCTTAGCTGTAGCTTCAATGTGGCAGTTCCAGGACAAACTGCTGGTGATAATTATTCCTGAGAATTTGAAGCTATCAGCCATTTCTACTTTGGCACCATCATTCTATACACAGGAATGTGTGCTGCTTCATTTCCTGAAGTCGATCACAATCTTCTTTGTCTTGATGACATTGAGAGAAAGGTTGTTGTCTTGGTACCAGGTTACAAGGTTCTCAATCTCTTTCCTGGTATTTTTGATATCAGGCCCACTACAGTGGTGTCGTCTGTGAATTTGTAAATTGAGTTGGATTGGTATTTGGCTGCACAGTCGTGAGTGTATAAGAATTATAGTAGGGGGGCTGAGAACGTATCCCTGCGGGGCACCAGGGTTGAGGATTATTGAAGAGGATGATTTGTCACCTATCCTCACTGATTGCGGTCTGTTGGTTAAGAGTCAAGGCTCCAGTTGCAGTGGTGAGTGGTGACTTCAAGTTCCACGAGTTTGGAATTGAGCTGGGATGGGATAATGGTGTTCAAAGCAGTGGTGTAGTCTATAAATAGGAGTCTTTCTCATCCATGTTTTCCATGGATGAGTGAAGGGCCTGGGAGTTGGCATCAGCTATGGGCCTGCTGTGGCTGTAGGCAAACTGCAGTGGGTCAAGGTTGCTTGTTAGGCTGGATTTAGTGTTCCATAACCAGTTAGGATGTGGGCCGAGGAGCTTTCTCGTTCAAGTTCGTGACCCAGCTCACGGAACTACCTGAATTTTTAGCATATTGTGTAAAAATATTATATAAATCATACCTGAAACTCATCAAGAACAAAACCTGCACATATTTTTAAAATATGAGAAAAACCTCAGATTTTCCGAGTAGTAATTGTCTAATCAATGCACGTTTGACATTGAGGTCGGACGCAAATTAACCAATCATGCGCTTTGTTTTATGGTCGCTAGGCAGCGAGCACTCTGGGATCAGTGCTGCCTCCTAATTACATCAAAACAATAGCAAGGTTTCCAAGGAATAAAGGTAATGCTAACCTTGCTGATAACTTTGTTTTTCAATTGATTTATCTTTATAAAGTTATGATGTGAACTGATAAATAAAAATGATAAATGTATAGCTAGTGTTAGGATTAGGATTAGGGTCAGTCTGTCAGTTAGTTGGTCAGTCGGTTGGTCAGTCGGTTATTCAGTCAGTAAGTCGGTCAGTCAGTCAGTCAGTCGGTCAGTCAGTCAGTCGGCCAGTAAGTCGGTCGGTCAGTCAGTCAGTCGATCAGTCTGTCGGTCGGGCTATCGGTAGGCCGATGGATGTTGTGGAGGATCGGTCGGGCTGTCGGGCCGGGCCCCCAGTGGGTGCTGCGAGTGGTCGGATGGCCGGTGGGTGCTGCGAGTGGCCGGTCGGGCTGTCATTAGGCCGGTGTTGCAACGAGCGTGCGGGAGGACTGACGGGGGTGCTTAAGGCGGCCAGGGCGGCATGCAGGGCAGTGCTGCATGAAATAGACTGGTTCAGGAGCCAGACCTCTGCAGCAGTCTCATTCAAAATACCCACTCACAATTATGTTGATTATAATATATATATATATAGTATAATAATATATGGTTTAAATAGACTGCAGCACAGAATTAGGCTCCTATGGTGTAATATGGGCATTGGACACTAGATGGCGCTTACTTTTTCGATCTCATTTTCTAATTAGTTTAATTAATTAATGTGCAACTTTTGGCACTGACGAGTTATGACTTCCTTCTCAATTTTATTTTATCTAAATCTGTGCAAAATTTCATGTAGTTTCGAGACATGGGTCACGAAAGTTAAATTCTAGACACATTTTCGATGCTCGGCCCACAGCCTAATTTCTCGAAGCACTTTACGATGGTGGATGTCAGTAAGGCATGAGATCTTGCTTATCTTTGGCACTGGGATGATAGTGGTTTTCTTGAAGCAGGATGTCTGTGAACACTCCCGCTAGTTGGTCCATGCAGTTCCCAAGGACGCAGCCAGGGACTCCGTCCAGGCCAGTCGCTTTCTATTGGTTCACCCTCAGGAAGGCTGATCTGACCTGCAACAGTGACCTTGGGGAAAGGCATACTCATGTGCAACGGGGTAGATGTCATCGCCCTATTGACCTTCTACTCAAAGTGAACATAGAATGCATTGTTCATCAGGGAGAGCCACACTATCACCAGCAACGCTGACTGACTTCCCTTTGCAGCCAGTTATAGTATTTAGGCATTGCCACAATTGACGGGAGTCTGAGTAATTATACTGGGACTCATGTTTGTCCTGGTATTGTCTCTTGGCATCCCAGATGTCCTTGTGAAGATTGTTGCAAGTTTTCTTGTACCACTTGTGATGGTTTGACGTACACTGCAGTCTTAGCCTTCACCTGGGAATGTGCCTCATGGTTTATCCATGGTTGGGGATCATTCGCATTGTCTTCTTTGGCACACACCTCTTTGCTGAATGATGTCAGTCACGGCAGTGGCGTACTCATTCATGTTGACTGCAGATTCCTTGAATATGCACCAGCCCACTGACTCAAAGTATTTGCATAGGATGTGATCCATGTCCACAGACCAGCATTAAACAACTTTCTCCAATGGATCTTCCTGCTTCAGTTTGTGTTTGTAGGCAAGGAGTAGAAGCACAGCTAGATAGTTAGCTTTCCTAGTAGCCGGGGAATGAAGCGGTAGGTGCTTTCTATGGAGTGTAGCAGTGGTTGAGGGTGTTCTAACCCCTGGTGTTACAAGAGACATGTTGATGATAGTAAGCTCTTGAGGTTGGCTTGATTGAAGTCGCTGACTTCAGGGTGTTTTGTCTCAAGGCTATTGGTAGTGGAGTACGTTCATTTAGGGGGACAGAGGAGAGGCAGGCGAGGGATCCGGTTACAGCAGCAAGAGGGAAAACCATGTTTACTAAAGAAAGAGGACCTCTCGAATGTCCTAGAATGGAAAGCTAACTCTTGAGAGCAGATTCAGCAGAGACAGAGACATTGAGAGTAGGTGATGGCATCTATGCAAGAGGTAGCGGGGAGGAGATGTAGTCCAGGTACAGTCTCTCTCAGTAAAATCTTATTATAAATGGGTTGCTATTTTGCCGAGCAAAGCCATTTTTCAAATTCTACATTATAGCTGGGAGTCATGCAAACTATATCAGTTTCAACTTTGGCAGTAATCCAGAACACAATTGATAAAAAGGAATGATTATGATCTATAAAGCAGCAGTTGTTCCTTGAAGATAGCATATCAAACTGATAATTATGCAGATAAGTGGTTTACAAACTGACACATTTGTCCTATCTGCTCTGACTGAGGGTAATCCTTTCTGTTTTGTGACATGGTAACTAAGTGTTGTAATAATGCAATTTTTTTAAATCAGATTCAGCAAACATTTAAAAACAAACTTAATATTGCTATATTCTTTTAAGATACGGATGGCTATATTTCTATGTATTGGATTGCATGATAATGCCAATGGAAAATAATCACGTATGAATTATTTATTGTGTTTTCATGAGGATTTCCTGGATCAGAAGTAACGGCTTCTTTAACTGAGGTCTAGGTATATTATTGTCACATGTACTGAAGAACAGTGAAAAGCTTTTATTTGATATCCAATCAAATCGGATAATATAATACATGAATACAATCAAGCCATGTACATGTACAAGTGATAGGTCGATGAATTCAGAATATAGTTTCTTGGCATTGCAACATATAAGTTCCAAGAGAAAAAGACCAATGTCTGCAATGAGGCAGGTTGGAAAATCATGACTGTACCCTAGCAATGGAAGGACCATTCAGTAGTCTGATAACAAAGGGGAGAAACTGTTCCTGTGTCTGTTGGTACACACTTTGAAACTTCATATCTTCTGCCAGATGGGAGCAGGAAGACGAAGCATGGGAAAGGTACATGGTTATGTTGGATACCTTCCCCAAGCAGCATGAAGTGTATATGGAGTCAGTGCGATGGACTGATCTACATCCACGTTGGTGTGCTTCATTGGAGAGATTGTTGATAATATTTACACCTAGAAACTTGAACCTCTCAACCATTTCCACTTTAGTACCAGTGATGCTGAGGCAAAGTATTGATAGTAAGACATACTTATATGTTTCACAAGAATGTTTTCAATTAAACTTTTAACAAGCAATTCAAAGATAACTGAGGATATACAAAGTCCAAGAAACACAGTTCCTTTAATTTGCAGATTAATAGTGATGATGAGTATAAATTTCAAAAATGTATTTGATTGAACAGCGTGGATCTTTAACTGTAAAGTTATAGACATAGAGACTTGGCACAAAAACAGGCCCGTTGGTCCAACTCGTCCATGTCGACCAAGATGCCACATCTAAGATCTTATTTATCCGCAATTGGCCCACATCCCTCTAGCCTTTCCTATCCATGTCCAGCTTAATGACATCCTATAGCAGGGTGACAAAACCGAACAGAAAGCTTTTGGTATATTGGCCTCAACGGTACATTTTCACTCAACGGTGCTGGGTATGTGGAATGAGCTGCCAGAGAAGATAGTTGAGGCATGTACGATAACAGCATTTAAAAGACTCTTGGACAGTTACATGGATAGGAAAGGTTAGAGGGATGTGAGCCTATTACAGCTAGTCTTCTGCTATCTCACCTGTGTTCAACAATGATTCTTATATCTCAGCGAGGGTTCCATGAATTTTGTCTCTAGCTTCCCACAGTGTACTCAGATATTCCAAATCGGGCATGGGAGATATAGTTACCTGATTAGTAAGTTGGCAGATGACACTAAAATAGGTGGTATCATACAGAAAAGATGGTTATCAAGAATCACAGTGGTATCTTGATCAGCTGAGCTAATGAGCCAATGAATGGCAAATGGAGTTTAATTCGGATAAGTGTTATAGGTTGCATTTTGAAATGTCAGACCAGGGCAGGACCTTCACATGGGCTTATGGAACTAGGTTAGATGGAGCATCTTGATCAGCATGGATGAATTGGGCCGAAGGACCCATTTCCGTGCTGTGTGACTTTAGGACGCTATTTTCCCATGGGATCAGAGGAACTTCACAGGCCAGTGAAGAACAGCGCCAACCAGTGGAGGCAGGATAAATATTACTGCCTGATGCTCCTAGCAGGTGTTTGCTGGAGACATCTCAGGAAGGAGTAACACTGCATGAGTACAGTCTATGATTGTCTGCATGTGGGGCAAGTCTGCAATCTAGAAAATCCTCATCCTAGCTTCACCTGCTTAATGTGGAGTGAATAAAAAAATAGATCAAGCATTCGATTTTTGGAATTCTGACAATTTCTTTTCTGCCATACTGTGTAGCTAATTGGCAAGGATCTACAGCAGAGGCTTGAAGTAATTCTGAGGTAAAAAGGCTGAGAGTCACCATGCGTTTACCTCCACGGACAAAGCAGCTCATGCACATATTTGAAGCTGAAGTATTATGCAGTGCTGAAAAAGCTAGTGTTTCAGTGGTGAGAACAAAGAATATGGTTTGGATTAGCCCTTTAAATATCTCAAGTGCAGCTGAAAGACAGCAGGTTGTTCTACGAGTAAACAAAATCTGTTGTTTCCAGGCCACTGAGATTGAAAATTATGCTGAGGCCAGCAGTAGCATTGCACCATCGTTGATGTTGTTTAGGGGATTTTTATGCCAGAAGTGTGCTGGCGAAGGAGAAAAATCTCAAGGAAAGTCAAATATCAAATTCCCAGTCGGATGCTGAGAATTTACAAATTAAGTAAAACATGGGCTCTGCACGTTAAAAGTTGGTTTCAGATGAATCTCGGTTTTCCAGAGTTGTGCAATGGAATTCCTAGCTCTTATGTCCAGGAATTGTAGGTGAACAATCCTGCTCTTTCTTGAGCCATGTTTTTGTTATTGCCGCAAGACCAGAGTCCCACATTTTTATTTGTACCAGCAGCTCACCAACCTCATTCACCTCACCCTTTTCCAGCTTTCTCTCCCACCACCATCTCCTTTTCTAGCTTTCTTTCCCCCACCCCGCTTCCAGTCCCGTACATTCAGTCTGAAGAAGGGACTGCCTGACCTGATAAGTTACTACAGCACTTTGTGTCCTTTTGTGTATTAACTAGCATGTGCATTATTTTATTTCTTTATTCACTACATGTTGTGCATTTAGACACAAGTATTCTAAACCTGCCTTTGACTTTCTCGCAATCCCATTTACTTTCCTTCCACCCAAATCTGCATTATTTAACACGCCATTCCCACTCTGCATATTTCTGCATATTTTTCTGCCTTAATGTATCACACAGATATCCATGTCCCTGCCAAGAGATGGGTGTCCACAGTTATCTGTGGTCATTGCTGTTAATTTAGGAACCGTTGATGAAATTGCAACTTTATTGCAAAGGATGTAATTCTAAGAAACAGCCATTAGTCATTTAGCACCAACTCTCCATCAGGTAGATGGGCTCCATCCTATATTCTGGCCTCCAGACCCAGGTGACTGTGATTCATCCTATTACCCATCAAGTGTTTCAGGTTCTGACAATTATTCTTAAATGGCCATGCCACTGCTCTCAAGAGTGATTAATCCAGAGCCCAGTAGAATTGCTGTGCATGAAGCCAACCTCACTGACCTGCAACTGTCAGATGAGCAATATCTGAGCTATCCAGCAACCTCTTCAAATCCATGCCTAAATAATATTACTATCTTCACATGGGAAACTGGTTGCAGGCAATTGTAATTGCAGGTAAATTGCTACCCTGTCAAAATATCAGCCACTTTCTATTTTGAACTTGAATGAGGAAAAAGAAATATATTCCAGAGAGAATGAATTCCAGAGAGACAAGAGTCTGCAGATGCTGGAATCTAGAGCAAAAAAAAACTACTGGAGGAACTCAGAGGGCCAGGCAGCATCTGCCTGGAGAGAAATAGACAGTCATTATTTCAGGCCAAGACCCTTCATCTCAACTGAAAGAGAAGAGGAATTATAGTCAATATAAAGAGGTGAGGGAGAGCAGTTGTCAAGAGCTGGCAAGCGATAGATTCCAACTTTTATAATCAATTAATATAATGAAAATAAATTCCAACTTTTAACTTCAAAAAGATTGTTGTATAATGTCCCTTGATGCCCTGTTGAAGCAAAATTCTGACCAAGGTTTCTCTCAGTGAGTTGGAGACACAGGATAACCTGTGGTGATAGACACAAAATGGTGGAGAAACAACAGGTCAGGCAGCGGGTCAGAATAGGTGACGTTTTGGATCGAGACCCTTCTTCAGTCTGTGACTGAAGAAGGGTCTCAACCCAAAACATCGCCTATTCCTATTCTCCAAAGATGCTGCCTAACCTGCTGTTACTCAAACATTTTCTGTCTATCTTCGGTGTAAACCAGCATCTGTAGTTCGTTCCTATGCTGGTGTTCTACATGTTTGTCTTTAGATATGTACACAATAGAAATAAAATTAAGCAATATAGAAGTTAAGAATGAGACTAAAATAACTCAATGGAATCTCTATCTTCAATTGGTGTTGTTCTGCCACACTGCATTCAAATGACACATATGAGAGAGAAAATGTCGAGATAATTGCAATAATAAGTGATAATAAATCATCTGGTCCAGTAAAATTGATTAAGCCAGGCTCTGTTTGATGGCATAACAGAGATTATGACTGTAATGTTGGACCGTACAGACTTGCACCTGATTCCACATCATTTAAGTAGTTGAAGAAAGGTCGATGGATCTAAACGTGTGATGTTCACAGTACACTGAGCTCCTATCGTAATGGTAACTTTCACTTATTCATCGTTGTTTGCTTCTAAAAAATATTGCTTGTTGATCATCATATTTTAGTAAATACAAATATTTGAAAGTCAGCAAAGCATTGAAGAAGAATAGTGTGATCATGGGTCAGATTGTGCTTACGGTTAATTATTCTATTGCAAACAGTTATGTAAGAAATGTGCACTTGATTATACATCACTATATTAATCAAGCTATTTAAGAAGTATCAATGAATCCAGCTTTGTGGCTGCATTGGATGTCTCAGTTTGTCCAGGACTTAGCACTCAGTCCAGAGGTGTTCCATGACATACTGAGCTAGAGGGCCTGAAACATGTTGTGCCAGGTCAATGCATTTCTGGTTATGGGGCACAGTTTTGCCTGAGAAACCATGGTGAGAGGTGACGGTGCCATCTTGGCAGAAGGCATTAATCTGTACACCTGGCAACCTCTTAGGACTGGGAAGCGAATATGCGATGTTCTACCAGCACTCAGACCCACCCCACCACTGTTCAACCTCCAATCCTGGAGCTCTGCTGTCTGATATTCACTGGTTATCATCCCAAACATTGACTATGTTTCCCAGCCACAGATGTTGCTGGGTCTGTTTCAGTAGCTGGATATTCTGTTTTTGCTTCCAATTCACAAGTTTCAGGTCGCTGTTGACTCCTTTCCTCAGAGTCAGTTCTCTGCCCAATCCCAGCAGGACTGTCACACAATGGAGAGATATGAGAATGAGGGGAGCATGTCTCTTCTCCTACAGGGTTCATTGATCATATAGGTTCAGTCAAGGTACATGCGAAAACTTATGTGGATGAATAAACACATGCTCCAAGATTTTTACTTAGTCCCTCTATTTCTACCATTTCTATTTTGCTTATGTTTACCTCCACAATAGCTGGATTTCATTTGTTAATCCACAGCATATTTTCTTAGCAAAGTGAAAGGGTTGGGTTCAATTCCCAATTGTCGCCAGCCGAGTAGTCGCCAGCCGAGTAGAGATGACCAAGGCCACCAGTGATGAACGCCACCTCCTCTACGGACGTGTACCCCCGGCCCAACGGCTGAAGTCCAGGAGAAGCTTTCTCAGCCATGTCCAGCCCCTAATAGCATCACGGGAAGAAACCAGACTCCAACTATGGACAAAAAGGCTTGAGGACGACCCCCCTCCTACTGACATGGGTATCCCTCCTTCTGAAGCCCTCCCTCCGGGCTCAGAAGCACCATGGGTCCAGTGGAAGACGCTCAACCGCCTGAGAACAGGAACAGGGCGATCAAAAGCTGCCATGGCCAGGTGGGGCTATGAAACTGGCCAAACCACCTGTGAATGTGGAGAAGAGGACCATACAATGCAGCACTGCCTTGTCTGCCCCCTACTACCAACCAGTGCAGCCCAAAGGATCTTGCAGTGTTCAATAAAAACGCAAAGGACTGTGTAAAGGAATGGGAAACTGTGATATAACCAACCAGCTTCAAAGACACGAAAAGAAGAAGAAGAATTCCCAATCCAAAGATTTATATTATTCCTATATACACAGGAGACCATTTGGTCCATCAGAGCTCTGCCAATGTTCAAAGTGATCCCATTGATCTTGTTCTATATTGCCCTGTAACCTATTTTCTCACCCACTTAATTTATATAACTAAAAGTCTCATCTTGACCACTTCCTGTCTGCGCTGTATATTGATTTTAGAAAGAACGCTAACATATATCGCAATGATTTTTGGCCATCTTACTCACAGTCCTCCTCCCCTGAGGCAGTCCTGAGGATTTTTCCGATCGATGAAAAATAAAAAGTTATGAATGTTTAAAAAAATCTTGAGTTCAGCTGATTGGTCCTCTCGCCTGTCAATCTCCATGATGAAGGTAACGCCCCTTCTGGGAGGGGGCAGGACTATAAAACTCCTGATGCCTGGACGTGAGTCAGTCATTCTGGAACATCGCGAGGGAGAGGCCATAACTGTGTTTCTAAATTGTGAATCAACTGAACTGTGAGTCTGCAATGTACTTGCAATAAATGAATTGTTAGCCCTTAATGAAAATGCAATACATTGTTTGGCATGCCCTGCCTGTGCTCGAAACTGCAATGCAAAATTGGAAATGAAATGACAATGCAATTAGTTTTTTGGCCTGCCCTACCTGTGCTTGAAAATGCAATGCAAAATTGGAAATGAAATGACACTGCAATGAGTTGTTTGGCCTGCCCTGTCTGTGCTCAAAACTGCAATGCAAAATTGGAAATGAAATGGCAATGCAATGAGTTGTTTGGTCTGCCCTGCATGTGCTTGAAACTGCAATGCAAAATTGGAAATGAAATGACAATGCAATGAGTTGTTTGGCCTGCGCTGCCTGTGCTTGAAACTACAATGCAAAATTGGAAATGAAATGAGTTGTTTGGCCTGCGCTGCCTGTGCTTGAAACTGCAATGCAAAATTGGAAATGAAATGACAATGCAATGTTGTTCGGCCTGCCCTGTGCTTGAAATGGAAAGGAAATTGATATTTAAATGAGGTGATGGCCTGCCCTGTGCTGGAAATTGAAATGGAATTGAAATTGAAATGAGGTGTTGGCCTGCCCTGTGCTTGAAATGGAAATGGAATTGAAATTGAAATTGAAATGAGATGTTGGCCAGCCCACCAGGCCTGAGTGACTGAGCTGCAAGCACACCAGGCCTGAGTGACTGAGCTGCCAGCCCACCAGGCCTGAGTGACTGAGCTGCCAGCCCACCAGGCCAGAGTGACTGAGCTGTCAGCCCACCAGGCCTGAGTGACTGAACTGCCAGCCCACCAGGCCTGAGTGACTGAGCCACCAGCCCAAGAATCCATTCTGCCCACAATGTCCATACTAGCCCTCTGGAAACCAGTCCCTTCAGCCCACAACACCCATACTAGCACTCCAGAAAGCGCCGCCCCACTGGCCACCAATATTGGAATTGGTGAAGAGGTGGAATATTGTGTTGGGAGACCAGCCCTCCAGTGTGAACATGGGACCCAACGGGTCCCACTTAGTCTAGTATTCCCTTATTCTCATGTACACCATCTTTGTTTCAGGCATTTTTAAAAGCCAATTAATTCAACAACCCGCACATCTTTGTGGAATTCTCTTGGAACACATATTTGCTATATTTCAGGTGAGACATTAAACCAAGGCTTTGCCTACCATTTTGACCATAGAAGATTCCATTTCTCTTCTCAGGCATGAACAAAGGAGATCTCCCATGTATCTAATAATTACTCCACAAATATTACCACAAATTGTTTGCCAACAAACTTCATTGCTGCTATTTACAATACAATATACAATACAATACAAATTTATTGTCATTTGAGCCCCAGTGAGACTCAAACGAAATTTTGGTTCCACAGCCATACAAACAAAAACAATGTCCTACAGACATACACACAATTTAGTTCACACAAACATCCATCACAGTGAACCCACTGTGATGGAAGGCAAAAGTATTTTCTCTCCCCTGCTCTCCATGTCTCTCCCGATGTCGAAGCCCCAGGCGGGCGATGATAAGTCCCACGGCCATTTTAGGCCTCGCGGGGCGATTTACGGCCCCGCTCCCGGTCTGAAAGTACAAGGTCGGAGCCCCAGCGTGCGATGGTGAGTCCCACGGCCACGAAGCCGTGCCGGGTGATGTATGACCCCGCTCCAGGTCGTTCCAACCCCGCGACACGGGCTGGAGAAGTCGCGTTGCGGGAGCTCCGGGAAGCGGTCTCTCTCTACCCCCGGACCCGCGAGCTCCCGATGTCCCGACAGTCCACCGGACCTGCGGCTGCGTTGCTGGAGCCTCCGAGCCCCAGGAGTCGAGTCGCAGCAGCGAGTCACCACCGCTCCCCACGCTCCGAGGCCGGCCAGCCCCACGATGGTGAGTAGTCCGCACCTCCGCAGTCTCCCGAGCCCCCGGGTCGTTCAGGTTGGAGGCCGCTCCACGGTGCTAGGCCCCAACGACAACGGAGACCCGACAGGGAAAAGGTCGGGTCTCCCGGACAGGGAAGAGATTTCAAACAGTTTCCCCCTCCCCCCCCCGCCCCCCACATATACACATTTAAAAACCAGTATTAAAAAACACCAACACTACATTTAACTAGACAAAAAATAAAAAAAAGACAGACAGGCTGTAGGAGCCGCTGCAACGAGTCGCGCCGCCACCAGGAATATTGGAAGTTTGCTGTGCACAAATGTACTGCTGTAGTTCCTCCAGAAGAAACGGTGTTATCTCTGGAAGTACAGGTACTGTGTAAATACCAGCTCTATCAGCTCACAACTGTTTAAAGTGAGATGTTTACCATGTTACATATTCCATTCTTCTCCTTTCTGATGAACTAAATGAACACAATTTCCAAACTGAACATAATTTCATTGGTGCAATGACATGGTTTAGGTCTTTAAATCTAATTTCCTCAATTGATAATGAGCACATTTGAGTCTTTGGGACGACACACTGCAGTAGTGTACAAGGGCAAACTGCCCACTGGTGGTCAATGTTTATACCTAAGCATGCAATGTTATCATTTTGGCAAAGCACAGTAAGGGACTTATGCACTTGGAATTGTAGGCCAGCAAGAAGCCAATAACCTGGAGAGTGGTTGAAAGGAAAATTGTCGGGAAAAAATGGGTAACTCAATGCAATTCTAGCATTCATTAATAACACTGTTGACCTATGCTTCAACTACACTTACCTGCCTTTGTTTCATCTCTCTTGATGCCATCTAATAAAAAAATATTGATCTCAACCTTAAAAGATTCAATTAACCCAGTATTCAACCTAACAAAATGAGTTCTAGATCTCTGGTACACATTTTGTGAAAGAATGCTTTCTAATTTAACTCCTAAATGTTTTACTTAAATATTACTTCATATTATTCTGGATTCCATTGCAAGAGAGCTTACCTGATCTACTGAATATCTAAATCATTTAATTTGATCACTGTCTTCTGAATGCAAGGAGATACAGACTAGAAATGTTTTTACAAAGTGCAATTGTTTATGTACAGCATAAGGAAATTTAATCAAAGACCTTACTGTAAATTGCATACAGATAGTCAGTTTTCATGGAATATGTGGTGTCATGGTTGGTGCAGGTTCGGCAATGACTATGCAGACACTCACTGTAAGTTGAACTCGCGTGATGTTTTATTTACAGTGACAAGAAAGTCCAGGACTGCATGGGGGACACTGACCATGTCATCATGCCTCATGTGCAGTGGGGCTGGCAATCTCAGGCTTGTCCCAGCAGCTCAGCCTTGGTCCCAAAGGAACAGGCATGGAAATCAATATCAAAACATGGGGGGGGGGACCGGGGGACACAATTTCTTGGCGGGGACACACACACACACACACACACACACACACACACACACACACACACACACACACACACACACACACACACACACACACACACACACACACACACACACACACACACACACACACACACACACACACCCCTTTGGAGGCTTCTGCCGTGGGCCCTGTGGACGGTAATTATTGGTGGGTGCCGGCAGTCACCGAAATAAATCATGTAAGTGGGACAGGCCCTTTAATTTCCCATCGGGTCTTCAGCTCCCACTAGTCGAGATGCGGGTGCTTTGTGATAAAAGCATTGAAGCTTTTCCTAAGGTGGATTTCGTTCTGAAATGTAGCAAACTGTATTGATCGTGATTGACTCCAGGTGGCTATTTTATTTCAAGAGTTAAAAATTAATGGCAAGTATTATAAATGGTACATATAAAAGAAAGCTAACAAACCAATGAAGAAACCATAATTGTTGGTATAATTTTCAGTAGCACTCATCACCTGTTTGTCCTCTGGTTTAGTTATGAACAGGTGTGTTGTTGTCTTGTGAATCGCTGAAAGAAATTACCTGTTAAATTGAATGTGATTACTAAGAATCGAGAAAAGCTTTTATAAACTGTGAATTGCTACATTATTATATGCATACCATTCAGTTTCTGGAATGTTAATTTGCCAGCAGTGTCGTGGAATCATACGGAGAAAAATCATGGGTGACGTTTCTGGTCGGGACCCTTCTTCAGACATCAACTACTAGAGCTGCTGCCTCACAGCGCCAGAGACCCGGATTCAATCCTGACTTCGGGTGCCATCTGTGTGGAGCTTGCCCATTCTCCCTCTGACCATGTAGGTTTCCTCCTGTTCGAACAAGGGTCCCGACCCGAAACGTCACCCATCCTTTAACTCCAGAGAAGCTGCCTCACCATCTGAGTTACTGCAGCACTTTGTGTCTATCTTAATGTTTGGAGTTTTAAATAATCCTAACGTCAGACAGGAGCGGTGCCGCCAGGCCCATATGCCAACGCAGAGAAGCAGCGCTAAATCCAGCTCAACTCTGCCTGTTAACCTACCAGCCCTATCTGGCCTTACGGGAACGATGGCCCAGGTTCACAGCCAGCGCGGAGAAGCTGCGCTAAATCCAGCTCAACTTTTCCTGTCCCACCAGGTTAACCTACAGCCCTGCCTGGATTGACGGGACACCAGTCCGGAGCTCTGGAGCTAGCGCTGCTTCTCCGCGTTGGCTGTAAACCTGGGCCGTCGTTCCTGTAAGTCCAGGTAGGGCTGGTGGGTTAACAGGCAAAGTTGAGCTGGATTTAGTGCTGCTTCTCCACGCTGGCCGTAAGCCTGGGCCATCGTTCCCGTAAGTCCAGGCAGGGCTGTAGGTTAACCTGGTGGGACAGGCAGAGTTGAGCTGGATTTAGCGCTGTTTCTCTGCGCTGGCTGTGGGCCTGGGGGCACCGATCCCATCTGACTCCCAGCGTCTCTGGCCACCCCCGGCCATGGGGGGGAGGGGGGGGGCACTCGGGTGGGGACGGGGATGGTCCAGTGGTGGTTCGGCAGCGATTGCAGCGCCGGAGACCCGGGATCGATCCTGGCTACGGATGTGGCACAGGTCTGTGTCCAGGGCTGCCGAGAGTGTTTTTCGCTTGTGACCTTTGAACTGGGCATGCAATTCAAACTCCGCTCTGATCTTCGCTCCACGGACGTCTTGCTCCTCCAATGACCGCGCACTATCCTCAGTCTCAACCCCCTACTTCCACCTCTGACTGACACCTCCCTCCACCAATCATCGCTTTGATTCATCATGGTCCCCCCCTGCTGACCAACGTCTCTCTCGTCCAATCGGCGCCCTCGATCATCAGTCCCACCCCCACTGTCTTGCGGAAAGCGGAGATTTCACCGAGTTTTAAAATCCGGATTTTAAAAAATGGGGGGGATCGTCCCCCACCTCGCAAAACTGGGGGGGGGTTGGGGGCGTGTCCCCCCCTGCCCCCAGGATTTCCGCCCCTGCAAAGGAGAGTAAATGGTGAACTCAAGCTTCTCCCTTGCAGTTCACCCTTGGCGGTCTCACTCTTATCCTGGTGACTCAGCTTTGGGCTTGAAGAGGCAGCACTGGTGGTCTCTTGCTTATGCTGGAGGCTCAGTCTTTGCCTCTGTATGTAGGTGCAGTCCCTCGTCATCTATAGGCAGGGAGAGAAAATAGTGGTCTCAGGCTTTCCCCGACCGCTCAGTCATAGCCTCTGTAGAAGCATTGAGTGTCTAAGGTTTCTTTACATCAGCTCAGTCCTTGACCACACAGTAATGTTGGTGGTGCTGGGTTTGTCCCAGTGGCTCAGTCTTCCTTGAACCTGCGGCAGGAGAACACAGCTACTAGGGAGGTGCCCCCCTGCCCTGGTGCCCTGGCGCCCTCCTGCCCTCCATTGGCTGGAATGCCTAGGTTTTATAAGGAGTAGGTTGACAAGGTTCAGGTAGGCCAATTTGATGTCAGCGAATTGGACTCAGTTGTTACCAATGATGCTGAGGGTTGGTCTCTCCTAGCCTGTCTGCCGGTCATAGGGATCAGAGCAGCATCCAAGGGAGGGGGAACTGTCATAAATACCACATTTGTTCTGCATCTTTCATACACATGAATCACTTACACACTGAGAAGCTTGGACATGTACATGCTGAGCTCGCTTTTGCACACCTTGGTTCACAAGATAGGTAAGGCCAACTTCTGCATGGCCATCCATGTATGAAATATAGTATTCAAAAGTGGATAACAGTAGATATTCAGAATGTAGGATCGAGAGATAATCAGCTGGACCAATTTATCTTCTCCGGTGTCGTATTTCAGTATGAATGACACTGCACTAATGCCAATAAATTCTGAAATTTATTGGCATTAGTTGGAATTGTTTTTGCAAAATCAAGAGTTGAGTCCCTCACTGCAGACTACCAAGCTCCCAATGTGCTTTTGCAGGCATGATAATTAACTTCTGTGGCCATTAATTTACATCAGTTGAAGATCAGAGGATGCTGATGACAGGATAGTCAGCAGAGATAAGCTGTTAAATGTCAGGAGTCAAGAGAGTCAAGAGTGTTTCTAATTGTCATATGTATTGAAAACGGAACAATTAAATTTTTACTTGCAGCTGCATAACGGAACTGTGAATTAGTTAGGCACCTACTGTTGGAAATAACAAAACAGCTGAAATTTATCATGCAACATATCACCCTATGGTTGTATGATATCCAAGTATTTTTGCTTAGTGTGGACTGCTTCCTTCTGCAAGCCATTGTTGTATGGAATAAGAACCTCAGCTGAAATCACAAACCACCATTCCTGAGCAGGATACCTGAAGGGGCCTTGTCATCTTCACCTTATCTCTTGATCCTTCCTCTTTCTATACTTGTCTTCCTCTCCAAGAGTCAAAGAGTCAGGAGTGTTTTGTTGTCACATGTCCCGGAACAATGAAATTGCAGCAGCACAACAGATGTATTAACATAATACTCTGTAAAACCTATATAAGGGTCTCGACCCGAAACGTCGCCTATTTCCTTCACTCCATAGATGCTGCCTCACTCGCTGAGTTTCTCCAGCATTTTTGTCTACCTTTGATTTTCCAGCATCTGCAGTTCCTTCTTAAACATAGAGAGAATATGTATACTTTTTTGTTCATATACAGTGCATTCAGAAAGTATTCACTTTTTCCACATTTTGTTACGTTACAGCCTTATTTTAAAATGGATTAAATATGGGGTTTTTTTTAATCATCAATCTACACACAATACCCCAGAATGAAGAAGCAAAAACAGGTGCTTAGAAATGTTTGCAAAGTAATTAAAAATAAATAACTGAAATATCACATTTACTATTGCTATGACACTCAAATTTGAGCTTAGGTTATTCCTGTTTCTGTTGATTATCCTTGAGGTGTTTCTACAACTGGAGTCCACCAGTGGTAAATTAAATTGATTGGACATGATTTGGAAAGGCATACACCTGTCTATATAAGGTCCCATAGTTGACAGTGCATGTCAGAGCAAAAACCAAGCCATGAAGACGAAGGACTTGTCTGTAAACCTCCGAGACAGGATTATGTCGAGACACAGATCTGGGGAAGGGTATAAAACAATTTTACAGCATTGCAGGTCCCGAAGAGCACAGTGGCCTCCGTCATTCTTCAATGGAAGAACTTTGGAACCACCAGGACTCTTCATAGAGCTGGCTGACTGGCCAAACTGAGCAATTGGGGGAGAAGGGTCTTGGTCAGGGAGGTGACAAAGAACCTGATGGTCACTCTTGACAGAGCTCCAGAGTTCCTCTATGGGAGAACCTTCCAGAAGGACAACTATATCTGCAGCACTCCATTAGCCATTCATGACCTGGCCCGTAACGTCACCTATTCCTTTTCTCGAGAAATGCTCTGGCCCGCTGAGTTACTTCAGCTTATTGTGTCTATCTTCACAAATCCATACTGAATCTCCATGACAAAAACCTGGTAAACCATCATGTACTTGAACATTAATGCCATTCCACAACGTGGAAGGTAGGGAAAGATTGTGGAAGTGATTGAAATTAAATGAAATAAAAATTTGGGAACCATGTCCTCACTTATCAATTGTGCACACATTACCATTTATACAGCAATCCTGTCTTAGAGAGATAGGATCACCATTTTAATATTATATTCAACTTGCACACTGCATACGGGAATCTAATTTACACTTAACAGCTGCTGATTGAATTCCCTTTAGCAATGTGCGTAGGACACTTTTGTTGCGCTAAGTGACTTTATTATGTGTTAGATGAATTTCCCCATCCCCTAATTCAAGCACAACATTAAATCAGTGATTAAACCACAATTATTTTGGCTTTTATGTAGCATTAGATAGATAGGAGCAAATGAGACGTGATGTAATAATTGTTGTCATTCCATGTCTATAGTTTATTATATTCATCAATGTTTAGCTGGTGGGCTGGTATTAAAGCTACCATGAGAGCAATTCACAATGTTTTACAGATGGGAAGATCTGATCTGGTTACATATTTGCAGCCTAACCTCATGTGGTTTCCTGTTCATTTTCTACATTTTATAATTGTCCTGTGACTTGACTACAAAGATTATGAAAGTAAATAATTGTATGCGATAAAGTGAAAAGACTTTCTTTCAAAATATACTAGATGTCAGTCAAATTGTGCAGCAATCTTAAGAAGGTGGCAAAATCGATATGGACAACGCATAATAAATGCTGAGAAGCATTTCTGCCCATCTGTATTGATTAAAAGCATTGTTTCAAATCGTTTTAGACCTGTGTAAAATAATGTAATCATTGATTACATCTGCTCTCTTGTTTGTTTCAGTGAATAGAATATTTGGATACTGCCTACTCTAAATGTAAAATGTTTGAGGACTATTATTGTCACCCTTCACTGTCTAGTAAAGAATCAGTCTTGACTAAGTTTGCCATATACTAGTTTTTCATTCATTAAAATACAGATTCTCCCCAGTTTATGAACACCCAACATGTACAACCCATAAATAAGCATTTGGGGGCTGGTAGGATGGATCTGCCTGCTCCTGTGGGGCTCCTGTGTTCTTGACACTAGATCAAATTTTGTCTCATTGAACCCAAGAAGAATGCATTCTAGTTATCACATTAATATCCATTTTATGAATCCTAACCAGAGACATACTAATTATGCCAATAACAGGATCCTTTTTTTAAAACAGTCAATGCCATTTAAACCTCGTCTGCTGGAAAATCTTTTAAAATAATTTCATTAATTTCCCGAGATAGGCTCGGGCTAAATTTGTAAAAGCTTTATTATTAAGAATGGCTAAACGAAATTTAAAATGTTTGTCCAGATTATTGATTACTATGGATAACCCACTTCTGCAGACATCTTCTGCCATGTGGGAACTCAGCTCACAGCCACATTTCCCACTTGCGAACTATCTGGATTACGAACTGTTCTCAGGAACCCGGCTCTAACCCAGAGGGGATCTAAATGTAGATCACAAATATGCAATGACTTAAACTCATGCCCAAGTTATGATACACTTGGTTACATTTGATAAATGTTGAAATTGTCAAGTACACTTGGCCTAATTCCTTTTCTTCTGACGATTGTTTACAGTTTTGTGACTTTTCTTAATATAGTACTCGTCTTTTGATTCATACTAACTTAGTAAGACAACATTTATAAAATTTATTTCTGAAACTAGGAGCATTGTTCTGCTATTCTCAGTTTACTACATTTAGCAAGGAAGTCGTAATTTTGCTTTGACACTGAATAGCCCATTAATTTTAAAACACTTTTCTCTGACATTTCTTCATTGCGTCCATCCCCTATACTGCCTTTACAATCGACCCAAAAAATAGGTTTTGTTGATATATACATTATTACAACACACCATGAGGATTAGCATTCGTCTTTGGTCTAGAAATATTTTAAATAACACATGCAAGAATACAGTTCACTGGGCATTTGATTCATTTGAAGTCAATGGAACTGAATGTGAAGAGATAGATCAAAAAATAGCCAACAACAAATTTCACCCCAAATCAAATCAAATCATACCACATGACATCATGCTAGATCACATCACATCAAAGGTGAACACAACTGGCAGCTAATACTCAGATATGTGCTTTGCAAGCAATCAAAGTGAAATTGCTCCCCTGCCATGTTGTGCTTCATAAGATTTCAAAGAAGTAATCACTGCTCTCAGCCCACTTTTGTTCATGAGTTTTATGTGTCGCTGCAATATATAGAAAGTTAATAAAGTAATTGCTTTTGTGCAAGAAAAAAAAGTGCTTTTGTGAAAATAAAACTACCCAATAAATGCTGTAAAAAATGAAATGGGTACCTAAAAATAAATTACTTCCCTAAACAAAATGTAGTAGCTATTTAGCTTAACTCAGTATGTTATAACTATAACCAGTTACCTTAAAATTTTATCTGCCTATAATTATGTGGGTGGAATTTATACGTAGTCGGAGGCGTGTTTGCGGCTGGAATTCTCGCGCAGACGCCCTTGTAATTAGTTTAGTTTAGTTTGAAGAAGCATGGGGGAGTGGTCATAACATTCGACCATGCACGAGTTTGACTACGAATAAGATCAAAATGTACAAACAAGAAGATGTTTGGATGAATATCTTACTGTTTTTACCACAACAATAAAGAAGCTATTAATTCAGAGACTGTGTTTTGAAGATTTATCTTTCGAAGGCATTGAATGTCTCGTGGAGATGTCGTGAATGCGTATCGATTAATCTCCTAAACCCCAGTCTTCAATCATAGTGGCTAGAGGAAAGATTCCTTGAACGATATAAAAATCTGTCACTACACACAATGCAAGCAATAGAAAATCACATTTTATCCATGTATTGTGTACGACTCACTCATGATAGTATGGCCAAACATGCTTACACTGGTTTCTATACCTACTTCAATAAAAAAAACAAGAACATAGAGAAGTCATTGCAGTTGATGGATATAGTAATTTAATGAGGCCTTTGCACTTTTTAAATCTGTGCTTCCTGCATAGCTGCCACACGATATTCTGTACTCTGTTTATTTTCACCTTTGCACTATCTGATGTACTTAAGGACAAACTAGTTTTTCCAAAGGGAGATGAGGGAATATCTGTTTCCCAGAGACATAGCTCACCCCCAGCTTTCCAGACTCAGCACTCCAACTTGAAGGTTTCACAATCCATTGTATGGATCGAACAGCATCATCAGGAAAAGGGAGAGTCAGCAGCATCTGATCATGGTAAATGTGGTGCTGCTCAGACTTAGCAGTCCTGATCAACTCCTGCTCCCCGCACTAGGAATATCTATCAGTGAAATTCCATCCCTTTTAACTTCCTGGGGAATTCACTTGATCGCCATGACTGCGATCTACATCCTGTCCCAGGCAGATGTTCGGTTAGCACTGGAGGAACTGCAAGACGTCGGCAACAAACACCAAACAGCACACCCCAACATCTTTCCCATCACAGCCAGGGCCTTCAACACGGTTAGTCTGAAGAAGTCACTTCTTAAATACCAACAGTATATGTTCTACAACACCAAACCAGAGGAACTTTCAATCTTTGCTATTCCACCATGAAAGATGCCCATTGCTTCTTCTGTTCACCTCAATTTGGATATTGGGTCACCCGGCTGTGCTCCTTCTTCATGTGTACAGGCAGTGACTGAAGAGCACAGCTCCAACAGTAAGACCTGCACAGACCTGGATACAGTAGGCAGAGAAACCCTCCACAACTGCTTGGTGTTGGTAGACTAGGTGATATTTAAGGACTCAGCAACAGACCCGAATGAATATGCTGTGATTGTTACTAACTTCATAAAGATGCGTCGCAGATGGTGCTCCCACCAAGACCATCTAAGTATACCCTTAACAAAATCTTTGGATGAACCAAAAGGCCCCACAATCTACTGAGGACCAGAACTTGGGCAGTCACATCTGGTAACATAGGATCATTTAGGAAGTCCAGGTATGACCTCGACAAGGACATCAAAAATGTCAAGAGACATTTCCAATCTAAACTGGAGAATGAGATAGAAATTACTCAGCTGTGGTAAGGCTTGCACGCATTGCTTCCGACAAGGTGAAACCAAGTAATAACTCAAGTGACAGTGTGGCATCACTCCCAGACAAGCTCAAAGCTTTCCATGATGGCTTCAAAAGGACATGGTTCCACTACAACTTGTCTACTGTCACAATAGGGAATGCAGTCTCATTGGCACTCCACACTGCACTGGACCACTTGGACAATATGAACACATATGTCAGGCTGTTAGCAAGACCAAGGAACTGATTTTGACTTCAGGAAAAGAAACCCAGTAATCCACGAACCTGTCTTCATCAATAGGAGAGAGTCAACAGGTTCAATGGAGAGAGTCAACAGGTTCAAGTTCCTGTGTATGTACATCTCTGAAGATCTGTCCTGGGCCCAGCACATCAAAGCAATCACAAGGAAAGCTCACCAATGACTTTAATTCTTTATAAGATTGAGGAGATTCAGTATATCAACAAATACTCTATTAAACCTCTACAGGTGTACAGTAGAGTGCATGCTGACTTGTTGCATCATGGCAATTCAGCAACTCAAACACCCATGAACAAAGGAGACTACAGTAAAGGAGACTACAGTAAATATGAGTGTAAAGGGCCTGTCCCACAGGTGATTTTTTTCAGCGACTGTCACAGTCGTAGCAGGTTACCGAAAAAGTGGCGACTGGACTCCCCCACGATAATGTCTACGACAAGCTATGACAACCTACCAGCTAGTCGACATCAAGCTACAGCAAGCTACCGAAAACCGGCGACCCATTAGGACGTCCACCTACAACCAAACCCACGACAACCTATGACCACACAGGCGACAACCGAAGTCAACCTACAACAAGCAACGACCCTTTCGGCGACAACGGAAGACAACTGAAGACAATTCAGTCGCCAGTACCTGTCACCGGTTGACGTAGGTTGACATAGGTAGTCGCCAATGGAATTCACCGAAGTCAGCACCCGGCGACAACAAACGTCACCTGGCGACAACCTGCGTCATCCTGGCAACAACCTACTACAGCACCTACGGCAGGAGAAGACAAGCTACTTCAAGCTACATCAAGCCCACAGTCGCCGAAATGTTTTGAACATTTCAAAATCCAGCGGCGACCAGAAAAACATTACGACTCTTTAGTCGATTTGAGGAAACTACTCACGACCATACAGGCATCACCCCGCGACCATGTGGCGACAGCCTAGACGCCTGTAGTCGCTGAAAAAATTGCCTAAATGGGACAGGGGCTTAAGGAAGCTTGGATAACGAGAGAAATTAAGGCTCTGGTCAAGATTAAGAAGGAGGCATAGGCAGGTATCGGCAGCTGGGATCAAGTGTAACCCTGGAGGAGTTTTGGGAACTGAGGAGCAAGCTAAAAAAGAAAATCAAGTGGTCAAAAATGGGGCAGGAGATAGCTCTGGCAGATAGCATTAAGGATAATCCCAAGAGATTTTATATGTACATAAAGGGAAAAAAGGGTAACCAGAGAAAGAATGGAACCACTGAGGAACCAAAGTGATCTACTTTGTGTGGACCCACAGGAAATGGGCAAGGTCCTCAATGAGTATTTCTCTCTTTTTACTATGCAGAAAGACATGAGGACCAGGGAACTTGAGACAGTCAATGGAAGAGTCTTGAAGGCAGTTAGTATTATGGTCGAGGTGGAACAGAAGCTCCTGTCATATGAAGGTAGACAAATCTCCCAGGCCTGATCAGATATATTCAAGGACATTGTGAGAAGCTAATAAGAAAATTGCAGGTGCACTAGCTGAGATTTACGAGTCATCATTAAATACAGGTGGAGTGCCAGAAGACTGGAGGGGGGCAAATGTTGTGCCTCTATTTAAGAAGGGCAGCAGAGAAAAGCCTGAGAACTACAGGCCAGTGAGCCTAACATCATAGGTCAGAAAGTTACTAGAGAGTATTTTGAGGGATAAGATATATGCTGATTAGGGATAGTCAGCATAGATTTGTATGTGGGAGATTGTGTCTCACGAATCTGAATTTCTTTGAAGATGTGACCAAAATTATGTTGTATCTCTGGATTTCAGCAAGGCATTTGACAAGGTTCCGCATGGTAGGCTGCTCTGGAAGGTTAGATCGCAGGGGATCCAAGGAGAGATAGCTAAATGGATAGAAAGTTGGCTTCATGGAAGGAAGCAGAGGGTGATGTGGAAGGTTGCTTTTGGACTGGAGGCCTGAGACTAGTGTTGTGGCTCAGGGATTACTGCCGGGCCCATTGCTTTTAGACATCTATATCAATTATTTGGAGAGAACATACATGGCATGATTAACAAGTTTGCAGATGGCACAATAGTGGGTGGTATTGTGGATAGTGAAGATGGTTATCACAAATTGCAGGATCTTGATCGGTTGAGCATGTGGGCTGAGGAATTTAATGGAATTTAATGCAGAGATGGAATTTAATGCAGAGAAATTTGACGTGTTGCATTTTGGGAAGATTAACAAGAGCAGGACCTGCACAGTGAATGATCGGACTCTGGAAAATGTTGTAGAGCAAAGGAATCTAAAAGTGAAGGTACATAGTTCCTTGAAAGTGGCATTGCTGGTAGATAGGGGGATCAAGAAGGCTTTCAGCACATCAGCACATACACCAGTCAGACTATTGAGCATAGAAGTTGGGAGGTCAAGTTACAGTTGTATAAGAAGGTAGACAAAAATGCTGGAGAAACTCAGCGGGTGAGGCAGCATCTATGGAGCGAAGGAAATAGGAAATGTTTCGGGCTGAAACCCTTCTTCAGACTGATGTGAGGGTGGAGGGCGGGAAGAAGAAAGGAAGAGGAGGAGCCAGTGGGCTGAGGGAGAGCTGAGAAGGGGAGGAGAAAGTAAGGACTACCTGAAATTAGAAAAGTCAATGTTCATACCACTGGGGTGTAAACTGCCCAAGCGAAATATGAGGTGCTGCTCTTCCAATTTACGGTGGTCCTCACTGGCCATGGAGGAGGCCGAGAACAGAAAGGTCAGATTCGGAATGGGAGGGGGAGTTGAAGTGCTGAGCCACCGGGATATCAGGCTAGTTATTGCAAACAGAGTGGAAGTGTTCGGCGAAGCGATCGCCAAGCCTACGCTTGGTCTCACCGATGTAGAGCAGCTGACATCTAGAGCAGCGGATGCAATAGATGAGTTTGGAGGAGGTGCAGGTGAACCTCTGCCGCACCTGGAAAGACTGTTTGGGTCCTTGAATGGAGTCAAGGGGGGAGGTAAAGTGACAAGTGTAGCATTTCTTGCGGTTGCAAGGGAAAGTGCCCGGAGAGGGGGTGGTTTGGGTGGGATGGGACGAATTGACCAGGGAGTTACGGAGGGAGCAGTCTCTGAGGAAAGCAGACAGGGGAGGAGATGGGAAGATGTGGCAAGTGGTGGGGTCACGTTGGAGGTGGCGAAAATGACAGAGGATTATTTGTTGTACGTGACGGCTGGTAGGGTGGAAGGTTAGGACAAGGGGGACTCTGACCTTGTTATGAGTGGGGGGATGGGGAGTGAGAGTAGAGTCACGGGGTATAGAAGAGACCCTGGTGAGAGCCTCATCTATGGTAGAAGAGAGGAACCCCCGTTCCCTGAAGAATGAGGACATCTCCGATGCCCTGGTGTGGAACACCTCATCCTGGGTGCAGATGCGGCGTAGACGGAGGAATTGGGAGTAGGGGATGGAGTCCTTACAGGAAGCAGGGTGGGAAGAAGTGTAGTCCAGATAGCCATGGGAGTCAGTGGGTTTATAGTGGATGTCGGTCAGGAGTCTATCACCTGCGATGGAGATAGTGAGGTCAAGAAATGGTAGGGAAATGTTGGAGATGGTCCAGGTGTATTTGAGTGCCGGATGGAAGTTAGTGGTGAAATGGATGAAGTCAGTGAGTTGTGTGTGGGTGCAGGGGGTAGCACCAATAGCAGTCATCGATGTAGCGGAGGTAGAGTTCGGGGATAGGGCCATGGTATGTCTCGAACAAGGATTGTTCAACGTACCCTACAAAGAGGCAGGCATAGCTAGGGCCCATGCGCATGCCCATAGCTACGACTTGTATTTGGAGGAAATATGTTGTGTAAGACATTGGTGAGGCCACTTTTAGAGTCTTGTGTACATTTAGAGGCATTTGCAAGGGTACATGGATAGGATAGGTTTAGAGGGCTATGGGCCAAGCACAGGCAAGCGGAGCTAGTGTAGATGGGGTATGTTAGTCGGCGTGGGCAAGTTGGGCCGAAGTTCCTGTTTGCGTGCTGTGTGACTATGATTCTGTACAGAGTGGTGGACATCGCCCAGTCCATCACAGTTAATGACCTATTGAAGGGAACTATAGGAAAGTCAATGGAGACAGCTCAAAAAGACATCCAATATCATCAAAGACCCACACAATAATTTCGCTACCACCATCAGGAAAAGGTACAGAAGCCTAAAAATCATGGTCACCAGATTCAAGAACAGCTTCTTTGGAACAACCATCACACTCTTGAACACTGCACAACATTGACCACCATTTCAGCAACTGTAATATTTTATGGACTATGTCTTTCATTGCACTATAGACTTTAATTTTACACTTATGGTACAGTATTATATTTATTAACATTTTGTATTATTGATTATTATATATTTACGTATCTGTGTGTTATTGCATTAACAGGCCTGTTAAGCTGTAACAAAGAATTTCATTGTTACATTGCCACTGCATAAATTGCCCGATTGTCTTTCTGTGTCACAAATTGTAAGTAAATGCAGCAGAATCAGTCCAAAACAAATATTGCCACATTCCACTGAATTTTCACAAAAGAAATTACAAGCACAATTTATCACTCATGATTAATGAAGAAATGTGTGCATAAATGAGGCAGAAAAGATGATGGCTCTCATGTGAAATAAAACGAGGGAAGTAAGGCAATGAGGATAAATCTATATACAATACAATACAATACAATACAATACCTTTTATTATCATTTGAACCTCACATGAGGTTCAAACGAAATTTGGTTTCTGCTGCCATACAAAAAAAAGAACCAAGACACACACCAACACAATTCAATTCACATAAACATCCATCACAGTGAGTCCTCCTCACTGTGATGGAAGGCAAAACTTAAACATATCTCTCCCCTGCACTCCCCTCTCCCCCCCATGTCAGAGTCAAAGACAGAGTCAAAGCCCCCGGCGGGCGATGTTAAATGTCCCGCAGCCATTAAAGCCACGCCGGGTGATGCAAGGCCGCGCACCGAGTCTTGGTGTTGGAGCCCCGGCGGGCTCTTGGTGTTGGAGCCCCGGCGGGCTCTTGGTGTTGGAGCCCCGGCAGGCGCTCACAAAGTCCCGCAGCCATTCCAAGCCGCGCGGGGCGGTGATAATACTGGTCATAATACATGCATTACACATTAGACAGCACTTCCAATTTTCTCTTTCTCTGATTTCAATAGAAAATACAATTGTTTAGGGGTGGGGAGGATTTAAAATTGGTTGTTGATCTAATAATGATTGTTTTGCAGAGATCAAAATGCTTTAAGTATTCAGAATGACTTCAATGCCATTAACATTGAACCATGTCTCTGCTGGAGCTAAATGATACTTCAGGCCACAGTTGTTTCATTAAAATACATGTACTCCACAGAGGCCCATCAGTTTCTCTTCAGACCAAAACCCAACACCATGCAGATGCATTAATTTAATAAACAATAAATTAGAATGGCATGTATGTGTGTTGGGCTCCTCATTACAAGATGGATGTAACAGCCCTGAGGAAAATTGGATTATTGTGCAAGGAACTACAGCCCAAAAAGACCTTTAACTTTGGTATAATCTCTTATCACATGGCAAATAACCTCCCCAAAAGGCCCTTTAGCTATTTGATTATTAATGCTTTCTCATTGCATAATGCCATATTTAAAAAACTAGCTTTTTCTCTTTTTGATTCTCAACCCATGGATCAGGAAAAGCATTTCTCATAAACCTCATTTATTTGTCTTCCATTCTACTATTTGTTAAATTAGTTTGCCCAGCCCATAACTAGGTTAATGCAGGAGTTAATATGCATTCTCATACTCATCCTGAAACAGTATGAAGAGTTACTCAACTTCCATTGCAGGCCTTTTGATCGATCGTGCCTAAACCTGGCCAAACTGCAATAACGCAAAATATTGTGAAAGCCGTTTTCTTCTTTGTTTGCATTCTCTCACTTAAGGGCATCCAGATGTAACCAGGATCACTTTTCCCAAGGCAACACAGACAAGATTGGCTATTAGAGTAATACCCAACCAGTGATTCACTCGTTTATTGGAATTCTTTGAAATGGTAGCCAAGGTAGCAAACTGAAACTACCAAGTAAATATAATTGGATTTTTGGAAGGCACTTTACAACATTTTGCGGACAAGGCTTCTGAAGGTTAAGCCTTGGAGAATTAATTAACAAAATGGATTAGAAACTCAAGTGGAAAAACAAAGCTGAAGATAATAAATGGAGAAATGCTTCAACAGGTGACGTGCAGGAGCCATGTGCACTGTGCAAAATTGATATGAATTGAAGGTATTTATGATATTATAAAGTCTACTGATGATATTAAGTTACCTAGTCAGATGATAAATATAAATTAGTAACTTTCAAAAAGATAAGACCAAACAAAACTGAGGAAATGTATATTGAATTTCATGTAGAATTAGGATTCTGTGCCTGAGATATAACTCTTCAATAATCCTCTTTAGGAAATGAAAGGAGAATAATGTGGATGATGCTGCCGTAAAGAAAAGGGGTGGGACAAATTGGATAGCTTTTTCATGGGCTGAATTGCTGCCTCTAATGCTTCATCACTCTACTAAATGTATTCTAAAGACAACAACGATGAGACCATAGTTTCTCAATTTCTTCTGCGCAGTAAGGAGCTTAAGCATTTCATATGAGATCTGAATTTAGAATTCCTGAAGGAGAACACATCGAGTAGGTGTCCTCACCCTTGTTACATCATTGATTCTCTGTGCTGCATGCAGGATACAGATATGATATTTCAAGTGCTAAAATTTCTCAAAATTGCTTAGCAGGTTCTGGTGCCTGGTATATTTACGGATTTTCAGCCCTCTGGTTTAAAGAAAATGTATACCATCCTCACATGTTCTGTGACAACCTCCTTTCAAGCTTTAAATACTTTGTTTGCCCAAACTCATTTTTCTGAAATATTTCTTTATTCAAACAACCAAATCAACCAGCAGGGAATGCGGATTATCATTAACTGCTCCCCAAAAGTCAGTGAAAGCTTACTACATTGACTGTGATATCCACTAGCCAAATTAAATTGGTGGCAGACAGTTAAAATAGCCAAGGCTTCAATTCTCTTTCAAACCCCACAATCCAACCAATCCATGGTTTATACTTGGACGTGTCAAGATGTTATAAATATTAGGATTACAGTGCCTGTGAATGTATCAGCATTTGTAACAGAGATTTTATAGGATTATTATCTTTATTCTATTTGTCCCTGCATTCCAGGAACTAACCTTATGTTTAATCCAAACTTAAATCAGGACACCTATCACAAAAGTTGGCAATGACAGTAAGCAACAGATCTCAACAATGTTCACAGCTGGAATGCAGTTCAAAAGACAAAGTGACCAGACTATCTGTTGTGGAACAGAGCCAGGAATATATACCAATATTATTCTTACTTGTCTTCCACTTCATCTGACAAAAGCAAGTTGAGCAGAGTTTGGTCGATATCAAATTAGATGTTCTTTTTTGTGGCCTTATGGCTTATAACTTCCCTATTATCTCTCTGAGTGGAGTGTCTAAAATCATGACCTTACATATCTGTTTCCTGTGTTTGTATCGCCAGAATAAAATCTCTAATGTATGAATATTTAAATAGATTGGGTGATCCTGTCCAAAGCTGGAAATGGCCAAGCTCACATTTACAAACAATATTTTGCTTAAAACACACACACACTTAAATAACTAGAACAGTAAACCTACACCTGTTTATTCTGGTTGCCAATGGTTTACGGCAATGATGCTTATTGACATGTGTCTACTTTGTATCATATTACTCGCATAGTTTTAATGTGAACTCTGAGGTCTATAAAATCTCCAATTGCATTAGGGTGGTCAAAGTGACTGTGGTGCTGGGCTCATTACTGCTTGTCATCTATATCAATGATATAGATGGCAAGATTAGCAAGTTTGCAGATGGTACAAAAGTGGCTGGTATTGCAGATAATGAAGATAGATATCAAAAAATCACAGCAGGATCTTGATTGGTTGGCCAGGTCGACAGGAGTGGTTGATAGAATTTAATACAGAGAAATGTGAGGTATTGCATTTTAGAAAGTCAAACATGGGCAGGACCTACACTGATTGGTAGGGCTCTGGGGAGTGTTTCAGAACAGTGGGATCTAGGAGTGCAGGTACGTTGTGCCTTGAAGGTGGGATCACAGTTAGATAGGGTGGTCAAAAAGATTATTGGCACAATGGCCTTCATCAGTCAATTAGTATAGAAGTTGGAAGGTCATGTTGCAGTTATATAAGATGATGATGAGACTGTATTTAGAGTATTTCTGGACCAGATGCGGACCCACTGGGCCCGTCCACCCAGGCAATATTCCAACACTGACCCATAGCCCCCAACTGCGCAGGCACGGCTGAGGGGTTCACCTTGTGACAGCAGAGATCCCCATTGTGACGCAAGTCAGGGCATCATATTACAGGAAGACATTGTCATTGGAAAGGGTACAGAGAAGATTTACAAGGATGTTACCAAGACTCGAAGGTCTGAGCTATTCTGAGAGGTTAAACAGGCTGGGACTATTTCTTGAAGCTCAGGAGAATGAGGAGTGATCGTATAGGGGTGTATAAAATCATGAGAGGAATAGATCGGTTAGATGCACAGTCTCTTGCCCAGAGTGGGGGAATTGAGAACCAAAGGACATAGGTTTAAGGTTAAGGGCGAAAGATTTAATATGAATTTGAGGGGTAACTTTCTCACAGAAAAGGTGGTGGGGGTATGGAACGAGCTGCCAGAGGAAGTAGTTGAGGCAGGGACTATTGCAACTTTTAAGAAACAATTAGACAGGTACATGGATAGGACAGGTTTAGAGGAACATAGACCAAACGCAGGCAGGAGGGACTAGCGTAGATGGGACATGTTGGTCGGTGTGGGCAAGTTGGGCTGAATGACTCTGTGACTCTATAATTCTATTCCCCAGTTCCTGATGGGAATCCAGGAGCACTGACAGCGATTTATCTATCCTCTCTAGCCACAGGCTAGGTCTGGGAAGACTGGAGAGTAGCCAATATTGTTCCTTTCTCTGACAGGGAAGTAGACATAATCCAGGAAATTACAGGCCGGGGAACCTCATCCTATAGTAAGGAAGCCATGGGAGAGAATTCTATAGGATAGGATTTATTTGGAGGTGAATTGAATCATTAACAACAATCAGCAGCGGATCATGTCTTAAAAACATGAGTTTTTGAAGAGGTGATGAAGGTTTGTTGAGGTTGGCGAAGTGGATGTTGTCTACATGGATTTTAGTAAAGCCTTTGATAAAGTCCTTCATGGTAGGTTGCTCCAGATGATTAACATGCATGGAATCCACAACGGCTTGATAGTTTGGATTCAGAACTGGCTTATCCATAGATGACAGAGGGTAGAGGTGGAAGGGTGTTATTCTGGCTGGAGTTCTGTAACTAGTGATGTTGCTCTGGGATCTCTATTGGGATTTCTGTTGTTTTATGATATACGAGACCAAGGGTGACCCGTTGGGTCCCGTCCCCTCAACGCAGGGGGGGGGGGGCGGAATGCGGCATCACACAGACACACAATAACCACCCCCACACACACACTAACTACCCCCCGCACACACGCTAACTACCCCCCTTGATATTATATTAATATTATTCATTTGCTCCTTTTACCCCTTAACCGTCCTATCCACTGACATAGCCCCCAACTCACAGGCGCATCTAGAAAGGTAGGGGTGTGGGGGGGGGGGCTAAGAGGGGGGAAGAGAGGAGGAGGAGGGGAGGGGGAGGGGAGGATGGGAGGGGGATGAGGGGGGGAAGGGTAGGGTGGGAGGGGAAGGGGTGGAGGGGAGGGAGGGCAAGGGGGTGGAGGGCAAGGGGGTGGAGGGGGTTTAGGGGAGGAACTGTGGGGTGGGTGGAGGGGAGTGAGGGTGGGGGAGAGAGAGAGAGGAGGGGGGGATAGAGAGGAGGGGGAGAGAGAGGAGAGGGGGAGAGAGAGAGGGGACGGGGAGAGAGAGAGAGAGAGAGAGAGAGAGAGAGAGGAGTGGAGCGGTGGGCAGCTCGCGGGGGCCCAAGCGAGGCGAGGAACGATCTGAGAACTGCCAAAAGCAGCGGAGGGCAGGCCGATCGTGGCTTCTGCGAGGGGAAGCCCACCCACCAGCATGACAGACGATCAGGTGGGGGAGACGGAGAGGAGGTCGTCCCCTGTGAAGAGAGGAGAGGGAAGAGAGGGAAGGAGGAGAGGGGAGGAGGTGAGAAGAGGAGGGGGGGGGAGGTGGAGGGGAGCCGGGTTGCGATAAGCGGAGAGAGAGAGAACAGGCCTGATTCTCCGGAAATCCAGAGCGGATAGCAGCTGGAGTGAGCGGGCTGGGGAGGGGCGTGGCTTCACAAGCTGCGCCGGCCGCAGGAGAAAGTTCATCAGCACATGAGCGCCGGTGAGCGCCGGTAACCTCGGGATCTGCAGAACTTGCTCATTCTTTCTGCGCCTTTTGAAGAACGGGGATGGAAAACAGTGAGCAGCATTAATCCAGAGCGGGGGGTGGGCGTCCAGGAAGCATGTGGGCCATGAGCAAAGGCATTGTGAGGTCAGCAGCTGGGCAGCGGTTATATTTTTTTTAAATGTCCGTTTGGTGATAAATTTTAGTAAATAACTCGTGAAATAATTAACCAAATTTACAGAGGAGTGGATTTTTGAAATCATAAGGTTAATTTCTATCAGAAGATGTAAAAATGTCACCGTTACTCTAACGTCAGCAGCTGGGCAGCCGTCAGATTTTTAAAAATCATCAAATTGGTCAACAATTTTAATTAAAATGTCGGGAAAATAATTAACCAAATTTACAGAGGAGTGGATTTCTAAAATCATTAGGAAAATCTCAACTGAAATATGTAAAAATGTCCCCATTTCTGTGTCTGGTTTTCAAGGAGATGCGTTTCAAAGGCGAACACACACGCACGCACGCACACACACACACACACACACACACACACACACACACACACACACACACACACACACACACACACACACACACACACACACACACACACATTCCACCTCTCCACCAATTCCAATATTGGTGGCCAATTGGGGGGGGGGGGGGTGCTTTCTGGAGCACCAGTATGTATGGGTGGTGTGGGCTGAAGGGACTGGTTTCCAGAGGGCTAGCATGGACATTGTGGGCCGAATGGATTCTTGGGCTGGCGGCTCAGTCACTCAAGCCTGTTGTGCTGGCAGCTCACTCATGGCTGGTGGGCTGGCAGTTGACTCAAGGCTATTCCTTGAAATTCCATTTCAAGCAGGGTGCAAGGCCACCAAATTCAAGTGCAGTTTCTTACCACTTCAAGGAGGGTGCAAGGCCACCAAATTCAAGTGCAGTTTCTTACCACTTCAAGGAGGGTGCAAGGCCACTAAAGACAGCGAGTCGTGACCTCTCCCTCCTCCATCTTGCAGAGTGAGCCACTTCTTCTTCTTCTTCTTCTTCTTCTTCTTCTTCTTCCTCTTCTTCCTCTTCTTCTTCTTCTTCTTCTTCTTCTTCTTCTTCTTCTTCTTCTTCTTCTTCTTCTTCTTCTTCTTCTTCTTCTTCTTCTTCTTCTTCTTCTTCTTCTTCTTCTTCTTCTTCTTCTTCTTCTTCTTCTTCTTCTTCGTAGTTTTTTTTGGCGGTTGGCAAACAGCCAACCGCCACCAACTGGTATGGAGTGTGGATCAAATAACATTATAACTTATATACTGATAACCTATATCTTTCCAAACAAATTGGTTACCCTGAGAAAAAGCATTAGGATTTGATAGCACATATGAATTGTTTTGTAAAATATCTATTAAATCAAATTGTACTTTTTCTTTTCTGAATCGTTCACTCATTTGTCTTCTTTTTTCCTCATACCTCTCACAATGTATAATGACATGCTCTATTGTCTCTTCTTGCCCACAGTATTCACATCTGCCTGTATTATGCTTGCCTTTTATAAAAAGTGAACTGTTCAGACCAGTGTGTCCAAATCTGATTCTTGAAATTACTGTCTCCTCTTTTCTGTTTTTTCCTGCACATCTCATTTCTCCCACTTTCCTCTGGACTCTGTAGAACCACCGTCCTTCCCGCTCTTCCTCCCATTGCTTTTGCCATCTTTCTTTCAGTCTTTGCTTAATAATGTCTTTGATTTTAGTTTTACCTATGTTAATACTTAAATCAATCTTATTTCTTTTTGTTACCTCTTTTGCTACCTTATCTGCCATTTCGTTTCCTCTAATGCCAATGTGTGCTGGTACCCATAAAAATATGACTGTAAGCCCCATCATTTGAATTCTGAATAGTGTTTGTTGTATTTCAATCAAAATGTCTGGTCTACTGTCTGAATGGCTGTGCTGTAAACTCTTTATTGCTAAACTTGAATCTGAACAAATAACTGTCCTTAAAGGCCTGGTATCCTCGACACACTGTACCGCTAACAATATTGCAATCATTTCACCTGTGTATACTGAGACTTCATTATTGATCCTCTACTTTGATGTGAAATTCTGGTACAATAAATGCTACTCCTACTTTATCTACTGAATCTTTTGATGCATCTGTATAAATTTGGACAAAGCTGTAGTATCTGTCAATGTATTCCTGTATGATGAATTAATTATACATACGTTGTTTATCCTTGTTTTTCTGTTCTAATATTGTAAAGTCTACTGTTGCATCTGGAAGTATCCAAGGTGGAATTGAAGGTAATGGAACCGTTGGAACCACATTTAATTGTGCTATGCTGATTTGTAATGCTCTCTGGGTCACTATCCATCCAAAACTTTTTGTTTCCCTTCTCTCCTTTTCCCAGCATGGTTTGACAGTAACTTGTGCTGGGTGTTCTTGACTGTGGCCCTGTAGGTTAATCCAGTAATTCATTGGAAGCTGTATCCTTCTCATCTCTAGAGGCATCTTCCCCATTTCAACCTGTAATGCTGCTGTTGGAGTTGTTTTTATTGCACCTGTACATATTCTCAATGCCTGATATTGAATGTTGTCTATTTTCTTAAGAGAAGTACTTGATACGGACCCATACACCACACAACCATAATCTAACACAGATCTAATTAACCCAGTGTATATAGCCTTCAAAGCTGTTCTATCTGCCCCCCAATCACATCCAGCTAAACATCTCATTACATTAAGTATCTTCTTACATTTGTCCACTACTTTCTGAATATGAACCATCCATGTAATCCTCTCATCAAACCATAAACCTAAAAATGTATAGTATTTTACTCTCTCCAATTCCTGGTTATATAATTTTAGTTTAACCTCACAGAGTGAGCCACGCCCACACTTCTGGGTTTTATAGTCCCTCTCCCCCCTCCCACCAGAAGGGGCATGGCCTTCATGGTGTGATTGACAGGAGAGAGAATCTCAACATTTTTAAAACACTAATAACTATTTTATTTTTAATCGATGGGAAAAATCCTCGGTACCTGATGAGCGGAGGGGGACTGAGTAAAATGGCCAAAAATCACAGCCGTGTGTGGTAGCGTTTTTTTCTAAAATCAATATAAAGAGCAAACAGGAAGTGGTCAAGATTAGACTTTTAATTCTATAGAGGGCAAGGCAAATTTAATTAGGCAAGGCAACTTTAATTAGGCAAGGCAACTTTAATTAGGCAAGGCAACTTTAATTAGGCAAGGCAACTTTAATTAGGCAACACAGCTTTAGCATTTCCAAACCAAAGGCAACACAGCTTTAGCATTTCCAAACCAAAGGCAACACAGCTTTAGCATTTCCAAACTATATTTTCAAACCACATTAAGGGCACTGACAGGTCAGTAAAACCACTCCCAGTTTAGTAGACATGTGTTCAGTGTTAATCACAGCTCAGACTGAGAGACGTGACCCTCTCGCTCCCCCATCTTGCAGAGACTGACTGAGGCACTCAACACTTCCGGGTTTTATAGTCCCTCCGGAAGGGGCGTGGCCTTCAGGAGAGAGAATCTCGACATTTTTTAAACACTAATAACGCTTTTATTTTTCATCGATGGGAAAAATCCTCTTGTCCCGTGCAGCGGACGGGGACTCTGAGTAAGATGGTCAAAAATTACAACCGTAAGTGGCAGCTTTTTTCTAAAATCAATATACAGAACAACAGGAAGTGGTCAAGATCAGACTTTAGTAATATAGGTATAAATGACTTAGATGTAAATGTATTCAAGAAGGAACTGCAGATGCTGGAAAATCGAAGGTACACAAAAATGCTGGAGAAACTCAGCGGGTGCAGCAGCATCTATGGAGCGAAGGAAATAGGTGACGTTTCGGGCTGAAACCCTTCTTCAGACTGATAGGGGGTGGGGGGGGAGAATGAATGAAAAAGGGGAGGAGGAGGAGCCCGAGGGCGGGGGGATGGGAGGAGACAGCTCGAGGGTTAAGGACCTCCTGCACCCACACACAACTGACTGACTTCATCCACTTCACCACCAACTTCCATCCGGCACTCAAATACACCTGGACCATTTCCGACACTTCCCTACCATTCCTTGACCTCACCATCTCCATCGCAGGGGATAGACTTTTGACCGATATACACTACAAACCCACTGATTCACATGGCTAACTGGACTACATGTCTTCCCACCCTGCCCCTGTAAGGACTCCATCCCCTACTCCCAATTCCTCCGTCTACGCCGCATCTGCTCCCAGGATGAGACGTTCCACACCAGGGCATCGGAAATGTCCTCGCTCTTCAGGGAACGGGGATTCCCCTCCTCCACCATAGATGAGGCTCGCACCAGGGTCTCTTCCATACCCCGCAACACTGCTCTCTCTCCCCATCCCCGCATTCGCAACAAGGGCAGAGTCCACCTAGTCCTCACCTTTCACCCCACCAGCCGGCAAATACAACAAATCATCCTCCGCCATTTTCGCCACCTCCAACGTGACCCCACCACTCGTCACATCTTCCCATCTCCCCCCATGTCTGCCTTCCACAAAGACCGCTCCCTCCGCAACTCCCTTGTCAATTCTTCACTTCCCTCCCGCACCACCTCCTCCCGGGCACTTTCCGTGCAACCGCAAGAAATGCAACACCTGTCCCTTTACCTCCCCCCTCGACTCCATTCAAGGACCCAAGCAGTCGTTCCAGGTGCGACAAAGGTTCACCTGTATCTCCTCCAACTGCATCCGCTGCTCTAGATGCCAGCTGATTTACATCGGTGAGACTAAGCGGAGGTTGGGCGATCGTTTCGCCGAACACCTCCGCTCAGTCCGCAAGAACCTACCTGAACTCCCGGTGGCTCAGCACTTCAACTCCGCCTCCCATTCCCAATCCGACCTCTCTGTCCTGGGTCTCCTCCATTGCCAGAGTGAGCAACACCGGAAATTGGAGGAACAGCACCTCATATTCCGCCTGGGCAGTCTGCGGCCGGCGGGCATGAACATTGAATTCTCCCAATTTTGCTAGCCCTTGCTGTCTCCTCCCCTTCCTTAACCCTCGAGGTGTCTCCTCCCATCCCCCCGCCCTCGGGCTCCCCCTCCTCCCCTTTTTCATTCCTTCTCCCCCCCCACCCCCTATCAGTCTGAAGAAGGGTTTCGGCCCGAAACGTCACCTATTTCCTTCGCTCCATAGATGCTGCTGCACCCGCTGAGTTTCTCCAGCATTTTTGTGTACCTTAGATGTAAATGTAGATGGATCGTTTGGTAAGTTTGCAGACAACACAAAAATTGGTGAAATTGCGGACAATGAGGAAGGCTGTCAGCGGGATATAAATTAGTTATACATATGGGCAGAGAAATGGTAGATGAAGGTTAATATGAGCAAGTGGTAAGTGCTGCACTTTGTGAGATCAAATGTAAAGGGAAATATATACATTTAATGGCAACATCCTTAACAGCATTGATGTGCAGAGGGGTTTTGGGGTTCAGGGTCATGTCTCCCTGAAAGTGGCAACACACATATAGAGAGTAGTAAAGAAGGCATATAGTATACTTGCTTTCAATGGTCGAGGCATACAGTATAAGAGTCAAGAAGCCATGTTACAGCTTTATACGACATTGGTAGGCTGCATTTGGAGTATTGCATGCAGTTCTGGTCGACCCATGACGGGAAGGATGTGGAGATTTTAGAAAGGGTGCTGAAGTGGTTTGCCAGAATTCTACCTGCATTAGAAGGTATGAGATACAAGGAAAGGTTTGACAAACAGTGCACCCTACTGCTCTACGGAGTTAAGAGACTGACTGGACTTTCTAGTACGCAAGTATGCAGTAATGCTCCAGGTGTTAAAAATCTGAACACCATGCACAGTGAGTCTCTGCCATACTCTTGCCCATTTTTCTAGCACTATTGCAATTTAGCCTTTGAATGGTGAACTGTGACCCTTTCATAACCGCTCCCTCGTCAGCTGTTCAGCTCTCCCAGGAAACCATATCATGTTCACTGAGCAAGATTTTTCTCGTGCCGGTAACCTATTCGGATCGGTAAATGATACGTAGAGAAAGTAATTTCCCATTAGGAAGATGGAACATCAAAAATCAGAGCTCCATGGTTGACAAAATGGAAAAGGATATTTTGCCAAAAAAAAAAATCAATAATGAAATACAAATAAAAAACACACAGAATACAAAGGGCTAAAGTGGAAATTGAAAAACGGGAAAGGGAGAACATGAAATCCAATTAGCAAGTCCATAAATCCAAAGACTGCAGGAAAATACCAAAGTTTGAGGAAAACTTCTGGCAGATATAACACAGTAGAAGGGAATGTTTTGGAGGCAGACGATATGCCTGAACAACCACGTGCATGACACTACAAAGAGAAAGTTAATTGAGGGTGTAGTGGAAATAACAGATAAGATAAAATAAATATAATGGTATTGTTAAATAAGATGGCATATTACATATTGGCATTTATATCCATGTATATAAATATATATACACACATATAGGTTTTACAGAGTACTATGTTTACAAATCTGTTGTACAGCTGCAAGTAAGAATTTCATTCTGTTTTGACTCTTGACTATCAAGTAATATTGTCCAGGTGGTTTGGATCCCAAGTTCCCTCCCTGAAAGAAGTTAGGCTGGGATCATTAAAACTTTAGCTACAATATTTAAATCTTTTTGGATATGAGAGTGATGGCTGATAACCAGAGAACAGTAAACCTCTATTCAAATGAGAAGAGGATAAACCTGTTAATGACAACCCAATAGGTTCAAGGCCTGTAGAAACATAGAAACATAGAAAACAGGTGCCAGGAGTAGGCCATTCGGCCCTTCGAGCCAGCACCACCATTCAACATGATCATGGCTGATCATCCAAAATCAGTACCCTGTTCCTGCTCTTCCCCCATATCCCTTGATTCCGTTAGCCATGATTCTTGTGCTGGGAGGTTTTGAGGAAGCAAGAAATATTAGATTACAGCCAGTGCAATTTATTGAAGGCAAATTACGTAAGTAATTAAATGACAAAGTTCTTCAATGAAATGGTGAAGCTAGTGCAAAACCATATACATGGCGCATTTGTGAAGTATAACAGACATATTTGGAAAATAGAAACAAATAATAGTAAAAGTGAAAACTCTCTGGGTACCATTGGTTCATACATAGGAAACAGACAGTGGTGATGAATGAATATTTTTCTGACTGGGGAAATTATGTAGTGGAGTTTTCCAGAACTCTGTATGATGACAATTGTTTTTCATATTTTATATAGACAGTGAAACCTTTTCAGTATAGAGAGTTTGAAGTTTTAGCAGATAGACACATGGCATGTGCTGTGCAGAATAGCAGCAGATCTTAATAGACATCGGTCAGACTAAAAAGCAATGGGCAAACACATGGCAGATCCAGTTTAATGTACATCAGCATGAAGTTTATTTTGGCAAAATATTGCAGAAAAGCAATATAACTTAAGCGTGAATCTTACTAAGGTAATGTTTGTTTTATGAACAGCCTGTACTCGTGAAGACTGAATATCAACTGTCTGGTATATCTTCCTAACCCCCTAAGCCTGACAACTCCCCTCCTCCCAGTGAACATCTAACCATCACAGCTGCAGTTGTTCCCTGCATGACTTCCAATTTTATAGTCCACTAATCCCCCATGGCCGCATTTGGCCCCCTTCCAATAATTCACATACAGGATTTGTTCTGGTAGACTGAAATTTAAGCTTTTGATTATTTTTTGTTTGGCCCTTTGTAATGTTTCTTCCCACCTGCATCCGTAATTTTACCATTTCTATCTGCTGTTCTAACAGTTCCGTGACCATATTCGTTTTACTATAGAGGTCCAACACCTCCAATTCTCTGCAAGATGCTGTGAAAATATGCAACTTGTGTAATGTGAAGCCTCACCACAACATCCCCCCCCCCCCCCCCCCCCCCCCCCCCCCCCCCCCCCCCCCCCCCCCCCCCCCCCCCCCCCCCCCCCCCTTCACCTGAAAAATCTTATTCATTTGTTCTGACCTCATCACTTACAAATAAAAGGGAACCTTTATGACACTTTATAAAACATATATGGTATGTTCTGTCTTCAGGTCCTACTGGGACTCTTATATCATCGTTTTTTCCAGTACATTGATGACTACTATCATCTCAAACTGCAAAACGTAGATTTTTGTTCAAGGTTGTACCTTTTCTTTTCACATGATCTAACTCAACCCTTCCCTTTTCCAAGCTTCTCTACCTCCACATTTGGAATTATCCTATCAACTATCGCCCATATCTACTGTACAGCCTATATCACATATGAGAACCAGAGAACAGTAAACCTCTATTCAAATGGGAGGAGGATAAACCTGTCAATGACAAGCCAATAGGTCTAAAGCCTGTACAGGAAAGTTTTGAGAAAGCAGGAAATTATTCATCCTCTCATCTTTTTTTTCCACAATGATTCGATTGATTTTGCTTAATTTTCAGCACCATCGTTATATTTACTCACATAGCACCACTTTTCAAGCAAGTGTTTTTGGTACATCTTCCCTTTATCTCAACCAAGAATTCCCTGCCACCATAGGTGGCAAAATGCTTAACTACATTATCCCATTTCCCACACTTCTGTCCACAGCTCTTTCCATCCCTCATGAAACCACAATGCATATGGCCGACTTAAACTCCAACCTTTCTTTCCTGTAGTACGTCATTGAGGCTCAATGTATGCTTGAGAGCAGCACCTCAACCTTGATTAGGCAATTATTAGCACTCATTTGGAATCAACATTCTGTTCAATGTGATCACTGCTTCGTTTCTTGGACAACAGCTGTAGCTAATGATTCAATTATATCCCACTTTGGCCTCTCTTTTGTTACTTTATTTCCCTGGTGCCATCCCCTTGTGTCTTGCTCCAACAAGCCTTCAAGAGCCTTTGTCCCATTTTTAACTCTATCACAAACCTTCCCTTGAGTTCATTACTGACTTTCCTACCTCTTCTTTATCCAAAGTTACATAAAACTGACTAAACTCCTTTTTTTTCCAACTCCATCAGAAGGTAATTGACGTGAAATGCTAGTTTTATTTCACCCCACAATGTTGCCTGACCTGACTTAATGACAATTTATTTCATTTCAAATTTCCTTCATGATAATCTTGCTTTTATACAATCTAAGCAGTGCTATTTTGAAAGCTATGCAAGATCAGAGTGACTCAGGCATATCTATTCAAATATCTCTGAGATGGCATGGCAAATTAATAATGCTGTTAAGAAAATGGACAGTTCCCATGTCAGAAATGTAAGTCCCCAGCAGTATATTTAGAAAAAAGCATAGGCCAACCAAGGACAACATGAAGTTAAATCAAGGCATTTAATTCATCCTTTCATACATTGCCGATATCCGAGGCCTCACATGGCAGAGGATGCCTGCAGCTGCCAGCAAGTCCATCCTTTCAAGTCAAGTCAAGTCAAGTCAAGTCAAGTCAAGTCAAGTCAAGTGAGTTTATTGTCATGTGTCCCAGATAGGACAATGAAATTCTTGCTTGCTGCAGCACAACAGAGTATTGTAAACAAAAATACAAAACAGTTCAGTTCAATATACACATAAATAAGCAGATAGAGTGCAATAGGCTGTTACAGTTCAGAGACTTTGTTGGCGAGTTAAATAGCCTGATGGCTATGGGGAAGTAGCTGTTCCTGAACCTGGATGTATCAGATATCAGGCTCCTGTACCTTCTGCCCGATGGTAGCGGAGAGATGAGTGCGTGGCGAGGAGGGTGTGGGTCCTTGATGATGTTGACTGCCTTTTTGAGGCAGCGACTGCGATAGATCCCTTCGATGGTGAGAAGGTCAGAGCCGATGATGGACTGGGCAGTGGTTACAACTTTCTGCATCCTTTTCCGCTTCTGGACCCTCAGGTTGCCGAATCAAACCACGATGCAACCCGTCAGCATGCTCTCCACTGTGCACCTGTAGAAGTTCGAGAGAGTCCTTTTTTACATGCCGACTCTCCGTAGTCCTCTCAGGAAGTAGAGGCGCTGATGTGCTTTCTTTATGGTTGCATCAGTGTGCTGGGACCAGGAAAGATCTTCGGAAATGTGCTTGTCCAGGAATTTGAAGTTCTTGACCCTTTCCACCATCGTCCCATTGATGTAAACGGGATTGTGGGTCCCTATCCTACCCCTTCCAAAGTCCACAATCAGTTCCTTGGTTTTGCTGGTGTTGAGAGTCCGGTTATTGTGTTGGTACCATTTGGTCAATCGGTCGATCTCACTTCTATACTCTGACTCGTCCCCATCAGTGATTCGTCCCACAACAGTGGTGTTGTCAGCGAACTTGATGATGGAGCTCGCACTATGTCCGGCTACGTAGTCATGAGTATAGAGTGAGTAGTGCAGAGGGCTGAGCACGCAGCCTTGAGGTGCTCCCGTGCCGATTGTTATCGAGGGTGACACATTTCCACCAATATGGACAGACTGTGGTCTGTGGATGAGGAAGTCGAGGATCCAATTGCAGAGGGATGCACAGAGACCCAGATCTGATAGCTTGGTAACCAACTTGGAGGGGATGATTGTATTAAATGCCGAGCTGTAATCAATGAATAACAGCCTGACATCTGAGTTTTTGTTGTCCGAGTGGTCCAGAGTGGAGTGGAGAGCCAGTGAGATCGCATCCACTGTTGAACTGTTATGGCGGTAAGCAAACTGCAGTAGGTCGAGGTTCTTGTTGAGGTAGGAGTTGATATGTGCCATAATCATCCTCTCAAAGCACTTCATCACCACAGACGTTAGTGCCACTGGTCGATAGTCATTGAGGCACGTCACCTTGCTCTTCTTGGGCACTGGTATTATTGATGCCCTTTTAAAGCAGGTGGGAACCTCAGACCTCAGAAGTGAGAGGTTGAAAATGACCGTAAAATCTCCAGCCAGTTGGACCACACAGGTTTTTAGAACATGACCGGGTATGCCATCAGGTTCAGGCGCTTTCCGAGGGTTCAACCCTCTGAAGGATCTTCTGACGTCGGCCTCTGTGACTGTGACTGAAATACCATCACGGCGAATGGGGGCTCGGGAAGGCACATCAGTGTTCTCCCTATCAAAGCGTGCGTAAAACGCATTGAGCTCTTCAGGGAGTGATGCTTCGCTGACAATTGAGCTGCCTCCTGATTTCGCCTTTTGTATTATGTATTATGTAATGGCATTCAAGCCCTGCCACAGTTGCCGAACATCCGTCTCATCCTCCAGCTTGGAGCAGAAGTTGCATTTGGCTTTTTTGATAGCCTTACCAAGGTTGTATCTGGACTTCTTGTAGACCTCTGTGTCTCCAGACCTGAATGCCCAGGATCTGGACTTCAAAAGAATGCGGTTCTCATGGTTCCCCCAAGGCTTATGGTTAGGAAACACTCGGAAGGCTTTAGTTGGGATGCAGTCCTCCACACATTTCTTTATGAAGTCTGTAACAACTGTGGCGTAATCATTCAGGTCCGTTGCCAAGTCCCTGAACATTGCCCAGTCTACAGACTCCAAACAGTCCTGGAGTTGTTTCTCTGCCCCGCCCGACCAGCTCTGTACAGTCCACACCTCTGGGGGTGCGCTCTTCAAATGCTGCCTGTAGGCAGGAAGAAGCAGTATGGTCGGATTTACCAAAGTGAGGGCGAGGAATGGAGCGATAGGCTTGATGGTCGTGTAGCAGTGGTAGAGGGTATTTGATTCTCTGGTGCTGCAGGAGACATGTTGGTAGAAGTTAGGGAGCAATTTCTTCAGGTTGGCTTTGTTGAAGTCCCCGGCTACGGTGGTAAATGCCTCGGGGTAAGCCGTCTGGTGCTTGTTGACCTTGGCGTGCAGCTCCCCCAGTGCCAGATGGACATCAGTCTGGGGAGGGATGTAGACCGACATCAGGATGATGGAGGTGAATTCCTTTGGTAGGTAGAAGGCACGGCACTTCACAGCCAGGTGTTCCAGGTGTGGAGAGTAGGAGTTGGATAGGACTGCCATGTCTGAGCACCACGCAGAGTTGACCATGAGGCAGACGCCCCCTCCTTTCCCTTTCCCAGATGCCAGTGTACGGTCCATGCGATGGATGGAAAAACCTTCAGGCTGGACTGCTGAGTCTGGGGAGCTGGGGGTGAGCCATGTTTCTGTGAAACAGAACACAGAGCATTCCCTCAGCTCCCTTTGGTAAAGCAGCCTTGCCCTTAAGTCCTCCACTTTATTTTCTATCTCACAAACACTCATTCATATGAATGGGCAGTATACAAGTGGGATGTTTGTAACCTGAGGGGGGAACCTGAATTAGGTACTGTCAATCAGACATAAATTCAAATAAAGAAAGTTTGTTTCAAATATCTAAGAGAAAACAGTAATAACCTATACATATTGAACATGGTGCATTTGAAAATGTTGGTGGGAATTATACATTTTAAATCAATAAATAACTATAGTACTCCAAGGTATAGTTATGTAGATATGTTTAGTTTATATTGAATCTGCATAGCATCGACAAAAAAAAAGACAATTATATTTGAAACTATTGAAAATTTGAGGCCTTAACATATCTTATGTTGAAATATAAAACTGAACAGGGGCATATTTTTTTCTTAAAAGACAACTAAACATGCATCATCTACCCTACTATAAATGTTGTGCAATTTTTACATAAAGCAAACAGATCAATGGTACAGAATTCTACAACCAACAAAATATTTTGTCTGTGGCAGCTACCATCCTTATAAATGAGATTAAACAGAGTAACTAGAATGCATTTACTGTATTGGCAGTATTTCTCATGATCAGCCAATATGGCTGACATGCAACATTACAAACCATTGACCAGTAACACCAAAATATTAGAGAGTAATCCAAGTTTTAACAAACACAATAAAATATTTGCTGGAACAGCTAGAAGACATGAGACATTGAACTCTCAAAGTGAGCGACATTGCATCACAAGAGGCTGGGATCCATGGGACAACTTATTTGTTTCAACCCCCACATATATCTGTGCATATTGAGTCACCCCCCCCCATGGAGTGTAGGGAATGGAAAGCATTGGAAAACAGGTGGAGGGATCACAACATAAATGTAATCTCTAGCCATCTGTCAAGTGCAACCATCAAGTAAACTTCATGAAGTCTTCATTGACATGATTATACAGTCAGCAAAAAACACACTAAAAAAGTGATTGTGATTGCAGGGATTCCAAAATAGTGATTGACTAACAACTGTTGAATCAGGCCTGGGCTATTTAAAGACGAGATGTATTAAAGGATAAGAATTGGTGGGAATTGTATGGAATTCTGGGAATACAGTGAGAAAACACTAAGGAGGTAAATGCTTGGAGAAAGTGTCAAACAGCTGGATGAAGCATGGCAGATAGTTCATTCATCTCACGTGCATTATCAAAATCAGTGAAAATTTCCTCAAATGCAAATATTTTAGCACTTTGCAATTCTAATTGAACTTCCAAGCTGGGAGTTTAATTTCCTACACTACACTCCCACACACTGAGCACAATGGCACAGTTTACACTCACATCTCACACATTCTAACAGTGCTGCCACTCAGCCATGATGTTGCACAAACACACTGCATGACACTCTTGTATAAACTTTCTTTTCCCTTATTGAGATGGTATACATTCACAGACAGTAGTAGATGAAGATGCTTAGGATATCAAAACTATTCCCATTCATGATTTTGAACCTGGGAATAGCCAATCGAAATCAGAATCAGTGGCCACCACCAGTATTGTATTCAAAGATACTTAATCCACTTCCTCAGACAATCCTTCAATAATAGTCAATTGCCAATTTGCAGATGGTATAAGCATGATGCAAATTAGCTACTTTCTCTTCTAATAATCCCAATCCTAACCACAATACCAAAAAGGTCCCTTTCTTGTTTTGTGCAGCCAAGAACTACATCTCGGCCTGGAGCTGATAGAAATGCCAGGAAAATGTTAAGATGCTGGTACACTCCTTGTCACTCTCTTTAACATTTTCAGCAAATTAACTCAGATTCTGTTGTGCAATAATTTAATGATAGGATCTCATGACTCACCAAGCTTGTGGCCCACAACCCAGTAAGAGAATAATGGTAACCCATGTTCCAAGTTATTCTGGGAGGAATCACACAAGATTTATTGCAGAACAAGGGCTTCAGTGATACAACATACAGCAGTAGGCTGATGAGTATGTGCATGAAGAGCTTGATGTAACGACAAGGCTTGGCTGAAACTATGTGCAAAATTTAAAAACAAAGTAATTAATCCCGCAAACCTGACGTGACTTTGCTCAGAGTTACGAACTAATACTTTCCAGCAGGTGCTTTACAAATGTTCCATTAGACCACATGCAAAGCTATCTACATTAGTGTCTGGTGGCCATTACCTCTGCATCCATCGTAGCACTAGCAGAGGCCATCCGTTGTTAACATGGTAATATAGAAATATGCCATTGTGGCTCCAGAAAACAGTGTTCTGAGGGACATAGAACATCATTACTGTTCAGAAATTTGTGCTGCATGCATTACTAAGCTTGCAAAAGCTCCATAATCTGAGTAGTGCCATTGGCAAGGATATTCTACCCTTTCTTTGTGATATGGTTTCCATGATCCTTCAACTCTCCCAGTACCCTTACTTTAGTATATCAGTCAGTCAGCCAGCCTAGCTTGCTGTTACTCATGCCGTATTGATACAATCCAAATCTAACCCTGCTCAAAGCCATCTAAAGTATCTTCCACTGGAAAGCAGTAGCCATCTATCATTCATGGCATCCTGGTGCCATCGCAACAACCTGGAGCTCAATGCTCTTAAGACAGCGGAATTGATTGTAGACTTTAGGAGAGCTCCCCCTCCCATCACCTGACTCGCCATCAACAACACCACAGTCACATCTGTGGAGTCTTTTAAGTTCCTGGGAACCATCATCTCCAAAGATCTTAAATGGGGAGCCACCATTGATTCTACAGTCAAAAAGGCACAACAGAGGATGTACTTCCTGCAGCAGCTGAGGAAGCACAATCTGCCACAGACAATGATGGTCCAATTCTATATGGCCATCGTAGAGTCTGACCTCACCTTCTCCATCATGGTCTGGTTTGGCTCAGCCACCAAGCACGACATCCGGAACCTGCAGTGAATTGTCTGATCAGCTGAGAAGGTTATAGAAACATAGAAACATAGAAACATAGAAATTAGGTGCAGGAGTAGGCCATTCGGCCCTTCGAGCCTGCACCGCCATTCAATATGATCATGGCTGATCATCCAACTCAGTATCCCGTACCTGCCTTCTCTCCATACCCTCTGATCCCCTTAGCCACAAGGGCCACATCTAACTCCCTCTTAAATATAGCCAATGAACTGGCCTCGACTACCCTCTGTGGCAGAGAGTTCCAGAGATTCACCACTCTCTGTGTGAAAAAAGTTCTTCTCATCTCGGTTTTAAAGGATTTCCCCCTTATCCTTAAGCTGTGACCCCTTGTCCTGGACTTCCCCAACATCGGGAGCAATCTTCCTGCATCTAGCCTGTCCAACCCCTTAAGAATTTTATAAGTTTCTATACGATCCCCTCTCAATCTCCTAAATTCTAGAGAGTATAAACCAAGTCTATCCAGTCTTTCTTCATAAGACAGTCCTGACATCCCAGGAATCAGTCTGGTGAACCTTCTCTGCACTCCCTCTATGGCAATAATGTCCTTCCTCAGATTTGGAGACCAAAACTGTACGCAATACTCCAGGTGTGGTCTCACCAAGACCCTGTACAACTGCAGTAGAACCTCCCTGCTCCTATACTCAAATCCTTTTGCTATGAAAGCTAACATACCATTCGCTTTCTTCACTGCCTGCTGCACCTGCATGCCTACTTTCAATGACTGGTGTACCATGACACCCAGGTCTCGCTGCATCTCCCCTTTTCCTAGTCGGCCACCATTTAGATAATAGTCTGCTTTCCTGTTTTTGCCACCAAAATGGATAACCTCACATTTATCCACTTTATACTGCATCTGCCAAACATTTGCCCACTCACCCAGCCTATCCAAGTCACCTTGCAGTCTCCTAGCATCCTCCTCACAGCTAACACTGCCCCCCAGCTTAGTGTCATCCGCAAACATGGAGATATTGCCTTCAATTCCCTCATCCAGATCATTAATATATATTGTAAATAGCTGGGGTCCCAGCACTGAGCCTTGCGGTACCCCACTAGTCACTGCCTGCCATTGTGAAAAGGATCCGTTTACTCCTACTCTTTGCTTCCTGTTTGCCAGTCAGTTCTCTATCCACATCAATACTGAAACCCCAATGCCATGTGCTTTAAGTTTGTATACTAATCTCTTATGTGGGACCTTGTCGAAAGCCTTCTGGAAGTCCAGATACACCACATCCACTGGTTCTCCCCTATCCACGCTACTAGTTACATCCTCGAAAAATTCTATAAGATTCGTCAGACATGATTTACCTTTTGTAAATCCATGCTGACTTTGTCCAATGATTTCACCACTTTCCAAATGTGCTGCTATCCCATCTTTAATAACTGACTCTAGCAGTTTCCCCACTACCGATCTTAGACTAACTGGTCTGTAATTCCCCGTTTTCTCTCTCCCTCCCTTCTTAAAATGTGGGGTTACGTTTGCTACCCACCAATCCTCAGGAACTACTCCAGAATCTAAAGAGTTTTGAAAGATTATTACTAATGCATCCACTATTTCTGGAGCTACTTCCTTAAGTATTCTGGGATGCAGCCTATCTGGCCCTGGGGATTTATCGGCCTTTAATCCATTCAATTTACCCAACACCACTTGCCGGCTAACCTGGATTTCACTCAATTCCTCCAACTCCTTTGACCCGCGGTCCCCTGCTATTTCCGGCAGATTATTTATGTCTTCCTTAGTGAAGACGGAACCAAAGTAGTTATTCAATTGGTCCGCCATATCCTTGTTCCCCATGATCAACTCACCTGTTTCTGACTGCAAGGGATCTACATTTGTTTTAACTAATCTCTTTCTTTTCACATATCTATAAAAACTTTTGCAGTCAGTTTTTATGTTCCCTGCCAGTTTTCTTTCATAATCTATTTTTCCTTTCCTAATTAAGCCCTTTGTCCTCCTCTGCTGGTCTCTGAATTTCTCCCAGTCCTCCGGTATGCTGCTTTTTCTGGCTAATTTGTACGCATCATCCTTCGCTTTGATACTATCCCTGATTTTCCTTGTTATCCACGGATGTACTACCTTCCCTGATTTATTCTTTTGCCAAACTGGGATGAACAATTTTTGTAGTTCATCCATGCAGTCTTTAAATGTCTTCCATTGCATATCCACCGTCAACCCTTTTAGAATTAATTGCCAGTCAATCTTGGCCAATTCACGTCCCATACCCTCAAAGTTACCTTTCTTTAAGTTCAGAACCATTGTTTCTGAATTAACAATGTCACTCTCCATCCTAATGAAGAACTCAACCATATTATGGTCACTCTTGCCCAAGGGGGCACGTACAACAAGACTGCTAACTAACCCTTCCTCATTACTCAATACACAGTCTAAAATAGCCTGCTCTCTCGTTGGTTCCTCTACATGTTGATTTAGATAACTATCCCGCATACATTCCAAGAAATCCTCTTCCTCAGCACCCCTGCCAATTTGATTCACCCAATCTATATGTAGATTGAAGTCACCCATTATAACGGTTTTGCCTTTGTCGCACGCATTTCTAATTTCCTGTTTGATACCATCTCCAACTTCACTACTGCTGTTAGGTGGCCTGTACACAACACCCACCAGCGTTTTCTGCCCCTTAGTGTTTCGCAGCTCTACCCATACCGATTCCACATCCTCCAAACTAATGTCCTTCCTTTCCATTGCGTTAATCTCCTCTCTAACCAGCTAACCTCTCTAATCCTGAATATTGAATATCCCTGGATGTTCAGCTCCCAGCCTTGGTCACCCTGGAGCCATGTCTCCGTGATCCCAACTATATCATAGTCATTAATAGCTATCTGCACATTCAACTCATCCAGCTTATTACGAATGCTCCTTGCATTGAGACACAAAGCCTTCAGGCTTGTTTTTACAACACTCTTACCCCTTATACAATTATGTTGAAAAGTGGCCCTTTTTGATTTTTACCCTGGTTTTGTCTGCCTGCCACTTTTACTTTTCACCTTGCTACCTATTGCTTCTACACTCATTTTACACCCCTCTGTCTCTACGCTCACACATTTAAGAAACCCTTTCCCTTTAACTCCATCCTCCACTATCCCATTCGACACCCTACCCCCCTTATTCAGTTTAAAACCACCCGTGTAGCAGTGGCAAACCTGCCTGCCAGAATGCTGGTCCCACACCTGTTAAGATGCAATCCGTCCCTTTTGTACAGTTCCCCCTTACCCCAAAACAGATCCCAGTGATCTAAGAATCTAAATCCCTGCCCCGTGCACCAGTTCCTCAGCCACACGTTCAGGTCCCGTATCTCCCTGTTCCTGCTCTCGCCAGCACGAGGAACTGGAAGCACACCGGAGATAACAACCCTGGAGGTCCTGCTTTTCAGCATTTTTCCGAGCTCTCTAAAGTCACGCTGCAGAATATTCATCCCCTTCTTTCCGACATCGTTTGTGCTGACATGCACTACCACTTCCGGATGTTCACCTTCGCCCTTGAGGATTTTCTGCACTCTGTCCGTGACATCCTGGATCCTGGCACCAGGAAAGCAGCACACCATCCTCGCATCCCGTCTGTTGCCGCAGAAACCCCTGTCCGTACCTATCACAATGGAGTCTCCCACTACAATGGCATTGCCTGCCTTAGGCCTTTTTAGTTTTGGCTCAACAGCCCTATTCGCATCACAAGCCAGTCCGCCGCCCAGTGTAAACACCTCTTCTGTCCCGACAGCTTCTAAGTGGGTGAACCTGTTCACAAGAGGTACAACACCCGGGGACGTTGGCATTCCATGCTTCCCTCCCGTTCTCACTGTCTCCCACCTTCTCTCTTCCAGTACCTTAGGTGTAACAATCGTACTGTAGGACTTGTCGAGGAACGACTCCGTTTCTCGGACGAACCGGAGGTCATCCACTTGCTTCTCAAGTTCCCCAACACGGCCCTTCAGGAGCTCTACCTGGATGCACTTCTCGCATTTGTAGCAGCCAGAGGCACCAGCGGTGTCCTTGACCTCCCACATACTGCAAGCATCGCACTGAATCAGCTTGCCTGACATCTCCTTCTTTCGTCTCTACCTCTCAAGCGTATTGCGTGGTCTCCTCTCCGAAGACTCTCGAGCCAAAGACTCACACTTTTCTCACAGGGCCGCTCACTCACTGCCGCTCGCTAAGAGCCGTCTTGCTTAAATTGACTGATAAATTGCCTGATTTACCAATTTACAAACCAAATTCCTCAGTTTTCAACTGTTTTCCCAGCACTGACTCACTTCTCCCACTTGGGCTAGAGCCAATCAGTCGTATCTCTTGCTAAACTCCTGCTGCTGTTGCTCCCAAAACTACAGCAGTTCTGAGTTATTGGCTACAACTTTCCCTCCATTGACGAACTGTACACTGCAAGGGCCAGGAAGCGAGCGGGTAAGATCATCTTTGACCCCTCTCACCCTGGCCACAAACTCTTTGAATCACTTCCCTCTGGAAGGCAAATCCGGACTGTCAAAGCTGCCACAGCCAGACATAAAAACAGTTTTTTTCCACGAGTAGTAGCTCTACTCAATAACCAAAAATCTGTAGCCTCCTTTTGCTCTGGTATTTTATTTAATTCACATGTTTAATCGATATATTTTATTATTAATGTTTTATGTTTTATGTGTCATTCCTACCTGTCATTGTATGTCATGTTGTCACTTGCGGGAGGAGCACCAAGGCAAATTCTTTGTATGTGAAAACTTGGCCAATAAACTTATTCATTCATTTATTCATTTTTTCCTACTGCACTGTTTGGGAGCAGTGTGAGTGAACTAAGACCAGCAAACACACATTGAAGTCAGTGCTTAGGTAATATACAAGACTTAAGTTTGTGTGTAAATTGCACATCTTGACGTATAAAGTAATTCTGATTTAAGTCTTTATGTTCATCTGGTAGCTTATATTTTTGCACTGTGATGATTGGCAACATCATCAAGAAGAACCTATATGGAGTAAGGTGGTAAATCAAATGTTGGATTGTGCTCAATGATAATCACAGACATCACTCTAGAAAGAGACTATCCAAATGGCCTCTTCCCTTCCACCTCCTTTTTCTCCACAGTTGCTTCCCTTTCAGCCAGGGGTAAGAACTCAGAACTCATAAAGTGAGCTTAAGAGCTATATCGCAGACAACAACAAGACTTAACTACAAGAAAAACAGTGTGCCACCAAGAACACAACGGATTGAGTGACCTCCTACTGTTATAAATCTATATTTCTGTATCTCTTGCAGGTTTTTTCTTTGGGGGTCCAAGCTGCAAACAATGGTTCGATCAATGACATTTTGTCTAATTGTATAGATTTGGTTATTGACGTAGCCCACATTAATGTAAATTGATTATCTGATACAAAGCAACATGATCATAGGATCACATGGTATATGGGCCACACTCCATTGGACATTCCTCAAGTGGAATATCTTGTAGATTTGTTACTTGTACAAGATGATAAGAATTGCACTGCACCATTATAAACTTGCAATCATAGAAAAGCCTCTTGCGTGTTTTGTCTCCCGTGTCTTTCTAAATGCCTCTTAAATGTAGTAATTGTATCTGATTCCACCATCTACTCTGACAGCAAGTTCCAGATATCAACTACTCTCTAGAGAAAATTGCTGCTCCGATCCTCTTTAAATCTCCTACCTCCTGTTAAAACTATGCCCTCTTTTTTTTTATTCTTTCTCTTATTTTAAAATCCAAGTTCTTCATAGATCACAAACATCAAAGGTTCCAGCACCAATCTCAGTGGGAGAACATACTTTCAATCAGAAAAACATCCTTCCATCAATACTCTCTACCCCCTATTACCAGGCCAATGTTACATCCATTCATGTGCCTTAACCTTTTGGACCAGTCCACAATGTGGGATCATTTCAAATGCCTTACTGCAAATTTACCACTCTGCCTTCATCAATCTCCTTGGTTATCTCAACAAAGAACAAAATTAAGTAACCCTTTACAAAACCATAAGTTTTCACTTGAAGAACTTGGAGGCTCAAGACAGTGCAACATATATTTACCAAATGTTTCCCGGGATGAGTTTCATTTGTGAAGGTGGACTTGTGAATCTAAGGTTTTTTCCCTTTAAGCTGAAAAGTTGGAAATGGTATTTAGACTAGTTCATGAAAATTCTGTCAGGTTTGACAGTATAAACAGAAACTGATCCCAGAGATTACATATGTGAAGTGTTTGGTAAAAGATCCAAGGACAATGCAAGGGAAAAAAACATAAACACAATGACTCAGTATCATCAGCTGAACATATAGAGTATACAGACTCAGCTGTGGCTATCAATAGATAAATGGACATGTTTTTGAAGGTTACAAAAATGAAGAAAAAGTGTTGGAAAAGAAGAAAATAGAACTGTTTGGATTACTCTACAAAGAGCTTTTACAAACGTTCTCGGCCTCTGTCTATGTTCGAATCATTCTTGTACTCTTTACATACCCCATCAAACTATCTTGTTGAGGCTTCAAAGTGAAGCTTAGAGTTGCAAGCACAATTTTAAAGAAAAATAGACCAAGTGCAGACCTGTTGGGGGTCTGCTCCCCCAACGCACCCGTTCACTACCCGTGGCCCCCACAGGAGGCGTGGTCCTCCAACTCAAGCCGTTCCCGAACGTAAGATTCCAGCACTCCCCTTGCCTCCCTCAGCAGTGCTCTTTAAAAAATATTCCAATTGCACTTGCACTGTGTGTTGCAATAGCAATTTGCCCTCCCCCTGCTAGTCGAGCTATTGTGACATCATCAGTTGATGGTGGTTGGTTTGACATTCAAGGTATTTTGATTTTTTTAAACTTTAATCAGTAATAAGTCAAGAAATAAAGCATAAAATGTTCAGTGTAAGTGACCTCTGCCTAGAGGGGGAAAATGTAATTCAGAATATGTAAAAATCTTGTGCAGGTTGGCATTTTTAAAGCTTTAATCACGAATAACATGTCAAATATAGGATGAAATCTTCAGTGAAGATGATCACTGCTATCTGAGCCATTGTGACGTCATCAGTGAAAGCTGGTCGTTTTAAATTCAAAGTATTTTGATGTTTTTAAAACGTACTTACTTTTAATCAGTAATGTCGAGAAATAAAGCATAAAATGTTCGGTGAGGGTGATCTCGGCCTCGAGGGGGGAAATGTGAATCAGAATATGTAAAAATCTTGTGAAAGTTGGCATTTTTAAAGCTTTAATCGTGAATAACGTGTCAAATATAGGATGAAATCTTCAGTGATACTGATCACTGCTAGCCTAGCCATTAGTCATCAGTCATCAGTCAGCAGTTGAAGCTAGTCATTTTAATTTCAAAGTCTTGACTTTTTTAGACTTTTAATCAGTAATGAGTCAATAAGTCGAGAAATAAAGCATAAAATGTTCAGATAAGGTGATCCCAGCCTCGAAGGGAAATATGTCAATCGGAATATGTAAAAATCTTATCGTTTCCGCGTAGTGTTTTTGTGAAGATGTAAAGACAACCACATATACATACACATATACACACGTATAAGATCAGACTTTTAATAAGTACTAGCCCATGTGCAGACCCATTGGGTCTGCTCCCCCAAAGTACCCGTTCCATACCCTTAGACCCCACGGGAGGCATGGTCCTCCAACTCAACCTGTTCCGAAAGTATGATTCCAGCACTCCCCAGCCTCCCTCAGCAGTGGGCTTTAAAAAAAATTCCAATTGCACTTGCCCTGCATGTTGAAATAGCAATTCGCCCTCCCCCTCCAGTGAGGTGAAAAGTTCAGAGTGTTCCTGTGTCACAACATTGTATCGAAGTGTGTTGGAAGCTGGCAGGAATGATTTTAACAGTAAAAATCTTGTGAACGTTGGCATATACACACACATATACACATACATATCCACACGTACAAGATCAGACTTTTAATGTATATGATATGATGATGATGATGATAATTTCTGCCTGGTGCCCCGGCCAATATTTATTGTTCAACATGTAACATTTGCAACAGTTTGGTCGTAACTGTTGTTTGTGGGTGTTTGATGTAGTTTCCTACATTACCTCAGAGATTTCATTTCAAAAAGGATTTTTTTGACATTGCAATTGTGTAAACTATAACAAAAAATGCATGAGCTTTTTTAACGGCCAGGTTACCTCTCAGTCTATTTCCAATAAGAGCCTAAGCCTGTTCTATTTTAATCCAAATGGTTCTGAAGAAACCCAATAACAAAGGATATTGCTAATTGTAATAATGCTTACCCTGACATGGTAAAATATATGGTTATATTGTGACAGCTGCACTGGAGATATAATCATCCATTGTGTCGATAGATATCTAGGCACCCATGGTAATTATCATAATGCATTTGAATTAAACTCAAATCTACTGGAAAGTAAGACTGAAATTGTACAATTGAAAAATTAGAAGTGAAACATAAAACAGAATGAAAATACTCGGCAATTCTCTTAGTATGTGAACAAAGGAACAGTTTGATGTTTCAGTTACATCAGTTCTGCTTTCATAATGTGTTATATTTAATATTTTTGTTTAGTTAAACAAATATTGTCAATTGTGTTGAGTATCTAGAATATCGGAAATATCAGTACCATGCCAAATATCCTGTGCGTAATTGCATTTTGATAAGAGCATAAGACTATATGCAACATTGAGCCTGTTGCCCCAGTGAATGCCATGGTATATTCTGAACAGACGCTGCCTTATTCCCATGTTACATTATTATTCCATTTGTGTCAAAAAATGTATTGATCTGAGCCCTGAATGACTGAGCACATAGCAGCAACCAAATGAAATGGAGAGAAATGATAGAGACTTACAGCACTCTGAGTTCTAAAATATTTCTTAACCTCACTCTTAAATTGCTAACCCGTGGTTCTAGTCGTTTGACCTCAGGAAACAACCTCTCATCATCTACCTTGTCGACTGCTCTCAATTTTGCATGTTTCAATTAGATTAACTCAAATTCTTGTAAACTGCAGTCAATATTACTCTCACTCATTTCATAGGCCAACCCTCTCCAAACCTTTTTCATGTAAACCGAATGTAAACCGAAAATACAATAAACTGTACACAGAATCCGACCCCTCAGTGTTCCGACCCTTGTACTGCAGTCTTTCCTCACAAAGCCTTTGTACTGGTTAAACTGAACTTCAGTGTGTCCTTCAGCAAGTAGTCCTGCACCTTGGAAGGTGCCAGTTGGCAACATTCACTTACATACATCTCATTGAACTGGAAGACCAACATGTTCCAGGCAGAACAAAGTGTATTTTTCATTAAATTAATGGTCTTACAGGACCAGTTGATGTTTGTCACGATAAGCGTGGATTATTATGAATCTACACTGCATCAAATACTTTTTTTTTCTTCCAGGGTAGAAATGGCAACAACTAGATAGCATAGCTTTAATGTGAGAGAGGAGAAGTTTGAAGGAGATGTGAAGGACAAGTTTTTTTACAGAGAGAGTGGTAGGTGCCTGGAACTTGCTGACAGGGATCGATGGTAGAGGCAGATATGATTGTAGCACTAAAGAGGCTTTTGGACAGGCACATGAATATTCAGGGCTGTAGAGATTCGAGATGTGTGCAGGCAGTAGAAATTTGTTTATACCATGGAATTTGTTTAACCTGTTGTCATTATGGGCCAAAGGGCCTGTTCCTGTGCTGTACTGTTCTATGTTCTTTCTTGAGTACAAAGACAAAATACAAAATATAATCCAGTTATGCTCTCACCAAAATCTGGGCAACAGGTCCTGACCAAAATGTCAGGAAGATCCTGACCAAAATGTTTTTCTATTCTTCTAGCAAAGCAACTTCATATGTTTCCATGCCATATTGCATCTGCCATTTTATTGCCTGCTCACTCAACTTATTTGTATCAATAGACAATAGGTGCAGGAGTAGGCCATTTGGCCCTTCGAGCCAGCACCGCCATTCAATGTGATCATTGCTGATCATCCCCAATCAGTACCCCGTTCCTGCCTTCTCCCCATATCCCCTGACTCTGCTATTTTTAAGACCCCTATCTAGCTCTCTCTTGAAAGCATCCAGAAAACCTGCCTCCACCGCCCTCTGAGGTAGAGAATTCCAGAGAGAGAGAGAGAGAGAGAGAGAGAGAGAGAGAGAGAGAGAGAGAGAGAGAGAGAGGGAGGGAGGGAGGGAGGGAGAGAGGGAGAGAGGGAGAGGGAGATGGAGAGGGAGAGGGAGAGGGAGAGAAGGAGAGGGAGAGGGAGAGGGAGAGGGAGAGGGAGAGGGAGAGGGAGAGGGAGAGGGAGAGGGAGAGGGAGAGGGAGAGGGAGAGGGAGAGAGATTTGTTAGTGATGTCAAAAATGAATTCTAAAAACGTAACAGCCTGACAACCTATTTTCTCCTACTCTCAGATTTCTATCTTTTGACCAGTTTTCTATCCACATATAGTATACTTCCTTCCTGACACTTCCAAGTCTCTATTTTATGTAAATAAAAACATTTATGTGAACTTATAAACTACTTCCATTAGTTTCCCTTACCTGTCCAACTGGTTACTTTCTCAAACAAACTCTAAAACTGTCAAACATAATTTCCTTTTTATAAAGTCGCAATGACACTGCCTAATCATATTATAATTTACTATTACCACATCCTTAATAATGTATTGAGTATTTTGCTGACAACTAGTCACCTTGATAATTGGTCTATAGTTCCTAGTTTTCTCTCTATTTTCCTGAATAGATATTATATCTGCTCCTTTCATTCTTCTCAGTTTCTGGACCTACGGACTTTTGGAACATCATCATAACTGCATCTTCTATCACTGCAGTTACTTTTATTATAAATCTTGGAAGTGGGCAATCTTGCAATCTCCTTAATTTTTCCAGTATTTTTACGAGTAATTTTAACTCCTCACAGCAGTAGACCATTGGTTTATGATATTTTCTGGTACACTTTAAACATTTTCAGTTATTCTGCACCTTTAGTGAAGACAAATTCCAAACTCAGTTAAATCCTTCAATTGTTTATGTTGCATCATACCAATAATTTCCCTATCTTTACCTTTAAGGATCCACTTTTCTGGAATAGGTCATCGTGTAAGTTTTTACAATAATTTTCTATTTGTGTTGTTTATGTACTCTCATATTCTGCCTTATTAATTTTTGGTTGTTCATTGGTGCTTCTTATAGGCCTCCCAATTTTCCAGTTTATTATTAGTTATGGCAATGTTATGAACTGCTTCTGTCAATCCAGTACATTCCTTACCCTTCCTAGTTTGCCACTGTTAGATCATACTTCCAAACATTTACAATGGAACTCATTGGGAATTATGAGACATAAATCCAACTGTTGACAATCTATTTGCAAACATTTTAATTGAATTTCACAAACTAAGCCAGTATGTTCCTTGTGCCTAAATGTCATTATCTAAATTCAAGACTCTAATTTCCATCCCAATTTGACTGAGGTGAATGCATTATCTTATCATGAGCATCTGTAAGGATAAAAGCATTCTCTCATAATTGATAAAAAGATTGTTTAATTAATTAAATATTTGTGTTTGATCCTCTCTTTACTTCCCAATGGATTGGTAATATTAGTAAGTCCCTATCTATATTTCAGATCTTCATAGACTTGTGGTTGATTTGTGAATAAGGCAGACACATTTGCAGAAAAGTAATATTGACTTTGTATTAATGGGAGTAATTTGCAAAAGTCAGCAATAATATTAATTTCTGGGGATGTTAACAGTTTAACACTTTATTAAAACATTTTATTCCTCTTAAGAAGAGAGTTAGATTGTGGCTCCTTTTCACCTCGAGCTGCTGTTCTTCCTGAGTCATCATGCTCCAGTCAGGGCTGGTGATTGGACGAGGCAGGATTTAGAGGTAGCCCAGAGGGTTGTCCCACCCTCTCCTCCCAACCCCACCAGTGGCTGGTAGCCCATCCGGCCATTCCTTTGAGCAACAGGACAGTATCACTCTCCGAAAGCTCCGCATACAAGTAATCAAACCCACCACTGTTCCATCTCAAGCCAGGCCACTGGCAGCACTGGACGCTATTGTTATGGCTAACATTGCAGAAAAGGGGATGCCTTGAACTAGAGTGGAGAGGACGTTTCCACTAGTGAGAGTCTAGGACCAGAGGTCATTCAAGTACAAGTTCAAGTTCACGTATCCTTTATTGAAATTTCATGCCTTGCAGTCGTAACATAGAATAAAATAACAAAAACACACAATAAACACAGATTTAGCATCCACCACAGTGAGTCCACCAGGCACCTCCTCACTGTGATGGAAGGCAAAAAGTCTTAAGTCCTTGTCTCGTCCCTCCTTGTTCTCCCTTTGCACTGAGGCGATCCAGGCTTCCGATGTTGTAACCCCGGGTGATGGTAAGTAAGTCAGTCCCGCGGCAGAATCCAAGCCTTGCGAACGGGCCGGTTCAAACTCCGCGGCTCAGGGCGGTCGAAGCTGCTGAAGCTGCCGCCCTCCAGTCCAGCGGACAAAGCTGGTGTTGCGGGAGCTCCGGAAAAACAGGTCACCAACCTGTGACCTGCGAGTTCCCGACGATGTCGTCAACTGGGCCCGCGGCCGAGGCTCCGATGTCGGGTCACCGTCGGAACGCCGCCACAGCCCCGAAGTCGGGTCGCCGCCGCCGGAACGCCGCCACAGCCCCGAAGTCGTCCAGCCTCGCGTTGGTAAGTCCTGGCTGGCTCTGCCTCCGGAGCCCCGGAGGTTGGTCCCAGTTGGAGGCCGCCAGCTCCGTCATTAGGCCTCAGCGCAGACGGAGATGTTTCCCCCCCCCCACACACATACATAATCTAACAAACTAAAATTAACTAAATCAGGACAAAAGAAAACAACCAAAATAAGGAAAAAACAGACGGACTGCAGGCGAGCCACTGCTGCTAGGGCAGCGCAGCCACTTCCTCAGAATTAAAGGACGTTCCTTTAGGAAGGAGATGAGGAGGAATTTCTTTAGTCAGAGGGTGGTGAATATGTGGAATTCATTGCCACAGAAAGCTGTGGAGGCCAAGTCAATGGATATTTTTTTACGGTAGAGATAGATAGATTCTTGATTAGTACAGGTGTTATGGGGATTAGGCAGGAGAATGGGGTTAAGAGGGAAAGATAGATTAGCCATGATTGAATAGTGGAGTAGACTTGATAGGACGAATGGTGTAATTCTGCTCCTATCAGTTATGACCTTATGAACTATTAATCTTCTCTGCCGTCCTGTTGTCATTTAGGCTCTAAATGTCCTTACCTTTCAACATTGTAAACTCGCATTTTGAAGAAAAGTTGCACTTTAGCTTTGGTAATAATTCTAATAATTGCTTTCAACAAATTACATTGCGCAGCATATTTAATCCTGACGCTCTGGGATCGCATCTGAAGCTCACTGGGAAACAATGCCACAAATTAAGAGTTCATTTGTAACTCTATCGGTCTTTCTGTTTATCATGATCCAGAACATAAACAATTGGCGCCTTGCGCGTAGGTGTGACACGGCCAATCAAGAACTTCTGAGGTGTAGGCACTGCTGTTATGTCAGTAATGGAATAAAAGGGTCTCGATCGGAAACGTCATCGTTCCTTCTCTCCAGACATGCTGCCTGTCCCGCTGAGTTACTCCAGAATGTTGTGCCTATTTTAAGCGAATAAATATGCTAGTTGTGTTGAAGACATGAACAGCGGCCGTTGTATTCGGTAATTTCAAAAAAGGAAGTAGTTGAGTATGGTGTCAACACGGTAGATCAAACAGCTTTCCCCAAACGCTGATCCATTCCTCTGCACAATTTGCCTGCGCGCACTGACGCTGTTATAGCAGATGATAGATGATAGGCTGATCAATTTATTATCTATAAAACCTGAGCTGTCAATAATTTATCCTTTAGCATGCAGGCTGTGATTGCCGTTACCCCATGTAATCTAGTTTATTACCTTGCAAAATTAATCGTCTTTGAAGGAAGCGCTGGAAAAGACTGTTACATGGTAATAAATTGAATTTAAGTTTCCGGATCATTGCAGCGGAGCCAGTGAGGTCGGTCCTTGAGTTACCAATCAACCGCACAAACTGCAAATGTGGTGCAAATGTGAATTAGCTCACCAAACAAACATTGTACTCAAGGAAGAAAGGGTTTGAATTTATATGATGGCCTTCCAGTCATTCAAGCCAAACACTTAACAGCAAACAATTACTTTGAAGTCTGGCCACAGTTCTGAAATGGCACAAGCCTAATTTTGGCATTGAGAGGAAAACAGCAGTAAGATAATTATCCAATACTCTTTGGTGTCATTGCTGATAGAGCTAAAGTTTGGTTGTCAGTCCACTGGTTCTTCGTTGCCCACCTGAAAAGACAAGAAGAGCCATCATTTAATCCTGTTTCCCAAGATGGCAGCTCCAACTGTGCATCACTTCCTTGGCACTGCGGGAAACCATCCGCCTGGATTCTGACTGTGAAGAATGAATGCTGCCAGCGAGCCAAGGATGGTAGGGGGGAAAGTAGCTTTCAGAATTATGCTGAGAGGACTTATTTTTTGTCAATGATGGCTTCTGACCATAAGGACAAGGACAGTGGTATGTGGGGCTTGTGAGGATTCCTGAATTTCCTGCTCCCAAGCCATCATATGCGTTTTCAAAATATTGCCAACTTGGTTTTGAAATAACAAGATGCATTTTAACATTGAAATGTATTTCAAAACAAAGATTTGCTAACACTATATTTTGACAAGGGGGTATTTTGAAACCAGCGCGGCAATATTTAAAATCAAGTGTAATGTTTGTTTGAAAGCAGCTTTGCAATCCTGGTAAAAATCGCTTTTCGATTAAGATCAATTCCTCTTCCGCAATAGTCAGTTGACCTTCCTCTGCTTCGGCTGCTTATAATGACACAATATTATCGATCCATGCTGGGGAATGTGTGTGGGCAAATTCACCGCCTTGCAGTCTTGTATCTATCTATTCGTTTTACCTAATGTTATTAATTGGCACGCATTCAATCCTTGCTTTCTATGTGCTGGCGCTGTACATTTGTGTGGTAGCTGATAGTGGGATCTTTGGGCAGTTAGCATCAAGGACAAGGATCGCACAGAAACTCCAGCAGAGCCTAGTCTTCACCAGGATCTGTAAGAAATACTCGTACCTGCCGCGTTGGACACTCCATTCATCCAGCAGCTGCTGCTGCGTCAGGCTTTGTTCTGACTGAGGAAGCTAGCTGGCTATTAAAGGCTGGTAAACCAGTGTGAATTCATCACACTTAACTGCGGAGGCGAAGTATTCGACTTTCAAAGACACTCGAATATTCTTGGCAATCACGGCGTGAATCTTTAACGACCTAAAGTATATATGTGTACGCTTCCCTCCAACTAGTCAGTACAAAGCTGATACAGGGATCTAAATTGGTTGAGTTTCTAAAAGCAGATATATGATGTGTTCACCCCGACAACACTCACCCCCCCCCCCCCCCCCCCCCCCCCCTTCCATCATCTGTAACGTAGCTAAAATTACAGTATTGCCCGCTACTCCCTGATCACGTTTGCAATGAGAAGGTCACTCTAAGCGTATGATTTTCCTCGTGGTCTCAGGGTCTGAAGAGAGCAATATTTAAAGCATCCGAACCATTAATGTCAGATGCAGTGCCTGGGGAAGAGGTAGCTAGATTTAGCTCTTAGGGCTAAATTAATTAAGGGATACGGGGAAAAAGCAGGAACTGATTTTAGATGATCAGCCATGATCATATTGAATGGCGGTTCTGGCTCGAAGGGCCGAATGGCCTGTACCAATTTTTCTATGTTTCTATGAATACTGACTGTGGCTGAGCTTCTGGGAATGGCGTGATGTTGGCGGATTTACGAGCACTGCACATTTTATATCTTGCACAGCGATGACAAGTAGCCTTCACAGTTGACACCGAACAATGAAACTGATTTACACGAACCCAAACAAAACAAGTCAGAGTGTAGGAAGGAACTGCAGATGCTGGTTTAAACCGAAGATAGACACAAAAAGCTGGAGTAACTGTATCTTGTTGTGTCTAAAACAAGCATGAGGTACTGATTTGAGGTCAGGATTAGACAGCTGACACGCGTATTTCCTAAACTACGGTTGGAACCTGCACCGATCGTGAAGTGCACTGGCTGCCCATGTTTCCTAATACATGATTGCCCTGCTATGAATACACGCCCATCTGTCTCTGCTGTACTTAACCATCGTGGGCTGAATATCACAGCAACTGTGGTTCTGTTCCAGGGGAATGGCCAAGGTCCACAAACTCCATCTGTCTCTTATGAGGGAGAAAGGGTCGCAGTAATAATAAGCAAGTCAACCTTAGGTTTGGTTATTCCGCATTCCTATAACACGAATGGAACCCTTCGGAGATGCGGTCTTTCCCGCTGAGTTACTCCAGCATTTTGTGTTTATCTTCAATGTAAACCAACATCTGCAGTTCCTTCCCACACAAACTGACATTCTACCTCAGCGCCACTATCTTGCACTAACCCCATATCACTTGATCCCCTTAATATCTGAAAACCTGTCGATTTCTTATGAATATATTCGATTCTCCACGGACCTGGTAGGTAGAAGCTTCTAAAAATTCACCATCACTGGATGAAGACATTTCTTCTCAGCCCTGAATGGCCGAGCCCTGACTCTGAGATTGTGACCCCTGTTTATGATGTCCCTCCCAGGGGAAACATCATTCCTGCCCCAATGTCCCTTAAATAACCAATGGCTTTTGAAAAACTGCAACCCTCTCACCCGCTCCCCTTCAACAATGTGCAGATTATTGCAAGTATATTGTTAAATCATTTTAAATTATGCCTATCCATTAAAATGTCACACGATGTCAATGCGCTCTGTCAAGAAAATCAATCCAGATGCCAGAATGCTTCCGTTGTGATTCCTAACTGGGCCTTGATTTGATGGAACAAATTAATTCTGACCTTAACATTTCTCTCTGTAAGAACAAACCCACTTGCTCTGATCTCTCGGTGTATCTGATGCACTGTATAACTGGTACCAGCGCGTGATAGTTCTGCCCTCTCTCTAAGACATTGACATCCCTCCTACTCAGGCGCAATGCACAGGGTATTTCCCGCAAGACCATAGGTTTCCCCTCATTGCTATGCTGTCAAAAGCAAAATATAGCTTCCACTTTGATGCAGGACGTTTGTGTTTTAATTACGCGTTCATTAATTCCAGTTCCTCCTGATGATGCTCACATTCCCATTGTAAATTAAACCTAAACATGTGGGATCTAATCTGATGCACTGCATGGAACTCTTGACACCATATGAACTTTTAATAGGTAGATATTATTGGGTCTGAAGAAGGGTCTCGAGCCGAAATGTCACCCATTCCTTCTCTCCTGATGTTGCCTATCCCGCTGAGTTACACCAGCATGTTGTGTCTATTTTAGATATAATTGCAGATTACTTAATTAGATATTTACAAGAAACCAGATTACTGGGGAGCGGAGAGAGCGTGGGGTGAGCAGGCGGAATCTGGTATTTTTCGAACCGCTTTGGTCTTAAACTTGCAGTGGTTGAGTAGAGGTGGGACCTTTTTGATCGCTCTGCTCTAATAATAGTCATTAAGAAGGATGCCGCTTTCTACATTTTTCATTGTTGTTTTTTTCCTCGCTTAGGTCAACTGGTGATCATGGCCAGCAACGATGGGACTGTGAAGATTCTGGATCTGCCCACGGCCCAGTTACACAGTCTAGTGGGGCATGAGGATGCCGTGCAGTGCGCACTGTTTGACCACAAGGCTGAATGCGTGGTGTCCGGAGGTTCCGACGGCACGGTCCGGCTCTGGACATGAAGCAACAATTGCAGCATACTAACATACTTTTTCTCGGAATTTAAGTACCTTCGGCTCCTACTGTTATGAATCGTATCTCTATGGATAAATTAAACAAGATGACGGGTGGTGGGTTCTTCTGAACTTTGTACTGTGCGGTGCATAAATCAATCTTTTTCGTCCTTTCTTACTTAATAAAAATGCTTTCTCTAAATTGACTAATTGCTTGCATCAAGGAAATGAATACGTGCATTTAATCATATTCTGCGTATTCTCTTGGATATTAAACGGTATCGTATTATCGTTTTCATCCTATCCGCTATTCGGGCTGTTCAAAGTGCATGAATGATGTACAGTCAGAGAAAATTAAAATATTCTGGATTCGATCGCGACAAAGCGGATAAAAACAGTTCCTTGCTTATTGCTATACAACATGACCACGCCTAAAAGAATCAGAGAAACTGATTTAGAAGCAACTCCCCGAAGAAAATAAGTAATTACTAGAGAAATGCTAGCCAGCCACAGGGGGGGCGGGGATTAACTGGGGCATTCTCTCGGCACAGGTGCGATGGGCCGAGATGGGCTGTGTGTTATCTGGTGTTATGTTAATTTCACGACATGATATGATTTAACCAATGAATAGTTGGCAAATGGGATAGATATACACTTATTTAATTGGAATGGTCCCGACCAGAAGGCATTTTGCATGAGGTATAAAATATAATACAGTCGGGCCCCTTTGCAATCGGGGTATCTGTTTGCTTGTCCGACAATGACGCCGGATGACCACGCAAATGTACTGCATGCCCGCAACTCACTTGGCCCTCGCATCTTTCTTAGCCAAGCGCATAATATGACCTCGAGTCCATGGTACAAATCAAAGCTACAGACAGCATCGCAAGTGCAGCGGGAGCCAGACCTGGGATAGGAACGTAGCGAACAGCAATGCCACGGCGAGGGGAGGAGAATGGGGCGGGTGTAAAATGTTCTGCCATGAGAAAATAATTTCAACCATTTCTGACACCTGAGGTTAAGTTTCTTCCCCCAAAAAGACCACTTCCCTGAACGATCGGGTTGGGACAATTCCCCGGTACATTTGATCAGCATTTTGTGGGATAAATCGCCTGTTTACACAATGGCCATCGCTGAACAGAGCCGGGAAACAGGAGGTTGCTGAGAGCAGCGCAGACACAATCGGATTAAGGCGCCGGGCTCCAAGCCCTAGCTGTGGCTGAAAAGCGCATTTCCTGCATTACCAGGTTTATTTTTGAAAGGTGATGGTCACTAGGCCTGATCAGTTCGAGTTATTCCAGCCAGAAGGAACCGGGAGCGTGGTGCGTCCCCGGTGGGATCCCGGGCTGCTCTGTACACACTTACAGCAGGCAGATCTCAGAAGACGTCAGCTTCGGACTGGCCCTGCACCGCGCGGGGCTTCGTGTTGAATCTTTAAAACGCCAACTTTTTAAAGATATTTTTCACTGCTATCTGATATTCCAACGGGGAAGAACGAGGTCGGGGGAATGCTTAAGTGATTTGAATACCTGTGTGTCCTCGGGAGCTGCTGCTTAGCGACCTCCTTGCCTTCATTGAAGATGCGCTCTGCGTAAACAAGCGTGAGGTGACCACAAATCATCTACAAGAGAGCACAGCGTTTGAAGTTGATTTCGACGAGGTACCCTTGATTTATTTTTTAAAACATTGTCAATGTAACGCCCTGCCTAATGCTACCGCGAGGTTCTGGTTTCGTTAACGGATCGATGTTTGTGCCATTTGTACAGTCAAACTTGTCGGAGAGGAATGCGGTATACTTGCAACTGGTGCCAAATCTGCTCTGATTTTTATTTTCCTTTCCAGTTTTGGGGTTTGCATGTTTGAATATCCAAGGTCACGTTCGACGAACAGATATTGTACATAACTACCTGACACAGTTGCTTTGTAATTTTTTCCTCTCTTGGGCATTCCTGACTGTATGGAATAGTTGGAGGATGCGCTAAATCGGGGGCTGATTATGATTGCATATTTAATAATGGTACGTTTAGCTGGACTTTGATGTAAGATCGAATTTAGAAGATTAAAGATCCTTTCTATTCTCGAGAAAAGCGAGGCTGGGCCTCAGAACTGGAGGGATATCCGACCCCTTATTTAAGTCCATACTTAGCGTGTTTGCCATATTGCCTGGTGGCGTTGGCGGAGCGAGCTGGTTCTGCCCTGTTGCCCGACGGAAGTTTGTGCAGTCGCTTCGGAGGCAGGTGCGTGATGCCAGTCCTTACTCCGAGGGGCGCACTTGGAACTGAAAGTTGTGAGTTCAATCCCTCTCTCGAGACTCGAGCACATAATCAGATGTTCCATTAGCGACTGCCAAGCTCAGGGGATACAGCAGGGTCGGCGGTGCTTAAAACAAAAGAAAGATTAGACTTTGTAGTGAAACACCATATGTGCTCTCTGGAGGGTATAAATGACCCCACAGCAGGCCTGGAAGAGCAGGGTGTGCTTCCGCTGGCCTGACCAATATTTACCATCAAACTGACTGTTAAATGTGATCTATTTCGTTATCACGTCACTGTTCTGAGAAATTCCTATGTATAATTTGCACCCTCTTTCGCAAATTAAGACAAATCCAAAAAGGAAACTTAATGGGCGACAGCCCCCTGGGGGTATCCCGGGCTGATGGGAAGTCTAGTGACAAGGCGCAAGTCGTCTTTTCTGATCAAAGTTGGTGTTTTGCCGTGTGTTTTCCAGTCCAGAGTTTATGGGTGGCAGGAGCCGAGTGCAGAGCAGGAGCTGATTTCCGGGCGAAAGCACTTGTGGACTATGGCTCCCGGGCTTCACGCAGTGTGCCTCCTCTTCGTGGTCGCTCTGATCCTGCTCACCCCGGCCGCCTTCGCTCAGGACGATGACTCGGGAGGTGATAGCACTCAGGCGCCCGGCAACAACGACAGCCTGGACTTCGACGACTACCGAGGCAAAGGCTGTGTGGACGACAGTGGATTTGTGTACAAAGTGGGCGAACGCTTTTTCCCAGGCCATTCGAACTGCCCGTGCATGTGCACGGAGGACGGGCCGGTGTGTGAACAGCCCGAATGCCCCAAGATTCACCCCAAGTGCAGTAAAGTGGAGCACAACGGCTGCTGCCCCGAATGCAAAGAAGTGAAAAACTTTTGTGAATACCGGGCGAAAACTTACAAAGTGCTGGAAGAATTTAAGGTAGGAATCCTGCACCCGCACCGGTACACACCGTTCAATGTCTAGGACAATTAAAACGTGGCTTAGCCTTAGACATGGGGATTAAAGATCAGAACTGGCTGGACACGTGGATTAAACAAAATTAAGATGGCACATTGATAATTTAGCCCAAATATGTATGATCTAGCTTTGCTTTAAGTGCCTTAATTTTTGGAAGTGCCTTCCAAGCTCCATTTTGACATATTGGGTCGAGAAAGACACTCAACATGCGTCAATTGAATGGCATCATTATGTGGCACCGTTCCTATTAATAATTTAATAAATTATAAAACTCCTTGCGTCCAATATTTAACACCATTAACAGGGTTGTAAATGTATTATCTTGTCTCTGACTTGGTTATTCGCAAGAGACCTGGCAGATTTATTGATTGTCTTAAAGCTCCACAATGGCATTACACAAATTAGACTGGGTTGATTTTTATTAAGATACTTCCCCGTCACTGACCTACATCTTATCTAACTACATTCAGACCAATCCGGGCCCCTGGCTAAATTACTTGGCAATATTAGTATTCTGTTGCTTGCGCACGGCTGCAATCCGTGGTAATGTTAAATATCTATCTGTGTAACGATTGAAGCCAGTTCGCCGAGGAAAACCTGGCGCCTGTGTGATTCAGTAACACCTCTTTGATTGTTTCAGCCGTCTCGCTGTGAGTGGTGCCGATGTGAAGCAAGCAGTGAGGTGCACTGTGTAGTTGCTGACTGTGCAGTTCCTGAGTGTGTCAACCCTGTCTACGAACCCGAGCAATGTTGTCCGGTCTGCAAAAACGGTAAGGAGATGCTGAACAAAGCAGACTCTTTCATTTTTTTTAATGAAAGGCCAATTTCATCTTGCTTCCTACTATTTGCCTATGACATTGCAAGTTAATTTCTGCAGTTGGGAATGATGGTAGTCAGAACTAATGAAACTAACTAATGAAATTCACCCAACGGTGGTTGGAAATAAGATTGTAGAGATGAGTACTTGGTGGTCTGTGTGGCCTTCGTGGACCAAAGGGCCTATTTCTGTGTTTTTAATTATGACCAAATCAGTATCAACGAGGTCTCTTTCTGTTTACTTTTGGTTGAAAGTATTTAATCCCACTGAAACATATAGATCAATTACGTGACTAAAGTAGCGTGCACAATTTAATCTGAGCACTTGATTACCTATGGAAAGGAAATGTTGTTTTTTTAATGAGAATAAGGCTCAGTCACTTAAGTCCAAGTATCCCAAAAGAAAAGTTTCAGTGTAAAACATGTGATTGCAAAAATGCATGTTTTTTGGATTTATAGGAACAATTTCATTTCATTTCCAAAAGAATGCCCAATTAAACTATGAATTACATATACAATATTGACTAATGCCTGTCAGAAGTGTGTACCAGCAAGCTCATCACAACAACAGCCAGCATGCATTGGAGTTCTGATGCCAGCACTGCTCATTGTACGCTAATGCCCTATATTAAAGTTATATTAAAGTTATTGTTTACCAGCACTCTTTACATCGAAAATTGTCAGCTCCTTTCATGTTTATTGCTGCCTGTTTTCACTTCAATTGTTTTTGGAACATTCTGTGGTTTCCACTGTCCATGAAAGTTGCTAAGTTCCAGAGTGTGTGGTGGGAACAGATGCTGAAATCTGACTTGAAGACTCTGCACAAAGCAGTTGTTTTCAGACCAGGCATTCCCCTTGGAATAATTCAGTGACCACCCCAGCTCAGCTGTCATTTATGTTGTGGTTGGTTGAGGAATGTTGTGGTTTCAAAATCCATAAGATGGTTGAGCACAAAGATCAAGGCTGGTCCTTCAGTGCAGTACAGGGGGAATCCTGCAACATATTTCAAAAGATATGTTAAACTGAGCCTTTTTTGGCTGCTTCAGGATCTTAAGAAGAGAGGGGAGTGCAAGTTTTAAATTATCTGAAGTGTCCTAATCAATTTTTATTCCTCAGTCAACGTCACAGAGCTAATTTCGTATACATCATCATATCACAGTTTATGAGATCTTGAGTGCAAATTGCCTGCTATTTGCTATTCAACAACTGCGACCTCACTTTACAAATGATTGGCATTAAAGTGATTTTGAGATCAGTACTGATTTTCTTCCCTCTGAATGAGCAGAAATTGCATAAATCAGGGTGAAATGTTGGAATTGGTTGTGTAAAAATCTCCCCAATCTATCCAAACAATTGTTTCACTTGAATCTCTGCAAATGGCTTTGTGTCAAGGGTCTATACTTCAATATGCTCACTAAATATTTTCCCATAACTGCACTCACAGCAAGATGAGGACCATTGTGCTAGTGGCTATAATAGTGACCACGGGTGTGAAACTTTATATGTTTTAGGTCCCCCAGGCGAGAGCTGGAGATAATTACGATTTCTTACAGTTTTCTCTCAATTGTAGTTTACAGGAAGTCATAGATTTGATTCCCTTGCTGGAAAGTAACTTGGTGGTGAAAGTGAGTAGCTTCAATAAAGTGCAGGCATTCCCATGGTGCAGACTGTTATTGACACCAAGCACTTGGTATTGTGTGAACTGAGTCACAACACTAGGATGTAATAGAACAGAGCGAGATTAAACTCGTGAAATATTCAGTGGCAGTGCAAACTCGCATTGTGTACACAGTCCACGTTAATGCCCATGATGCTGCTTGCAGTTATGCTGCTTTCATTCTATGCCATCTGCATTCAGCCCAACTGGATCTTGTGATCTTTGCATGCAAACAATATGTAAAACTGCTACACAAATTGATTGGCTAAAATAATGCTTTCATTGCCCAGACTGCAATTCTGAGAAACATCGATCCCCCCGCTCATCACCAGTCCCAAAGATTGACCTTCTTTAGACTTCTTTAGACTTTAGATGTTAGAGATACAACATGGAAACAGGCCCTTTGGCCCACGGAGTTCGCGCCAAACAGCAATCACACTAGCACTATCCTACACACTAGGGAACAATTTACAATTTTTACCAAAGCCAATTATGGTAAGAAATTCCTCCTCACCCCCTTTCTAAAAGAGCGCCCTTTAATTATGAGGTTATGACCTCTGGTCCTAGACTCTCCCACCAGTGGAAATGTCCTTTCCACATCCATTCTATCTATGCCTTTCAATATTCTGTAAGTTTCAATGAGGTCCCCCCTCAACCTTCTAAACTCCAGTGAGAAGTGGCCCAGTGCTGTCACATGCTCATCATATGCTAACACACTCGTTCCTGGAATCATTCTTGCGAACCTCCTCTGGACCCTCTCCAGAGCCAGCACACCCTTCCTCAGATATGGGGCCCAAATTTGCTCCCAGTACTCCAAATGCTGCCTGACCAGCGCCTTATAGAGCCTCAACATTACGTATTTGCCGTCTGCAACCATTGCCACAGCATGGTGAGTGATGGCTGCACACTGCAATCAAATATATTGAACAGACAGTATGAAATGGCATGCTGCCAGCACCTGAACCAGTTGCACAGGTCAATCCTGCACTGTGATCCATACCTTTTTCAGGGAAGGGAGGGTTATTCAATTTATCTACATTGTCTTTTGATTACTTAATAGGGCCACTGAAGAACTGTTAATGTGCAGAAGTTGCAGATTCAACCTCTGCAGAATTGTATAAATAAACCTAGTTAACCTACTAGAGGAAATGCAAGGAACTGCAGATGCTGGTTTAATACAAAAAAGAACAAAGTGCCAGGGTAACAGTGGATCAGGCAACATCTTTGGGGAACATGGATCGGTGACGTTTCAGATCAGGACCCTTCAGACAGATTGTGATAAGGGAGGGAAGAAAGCTGAAAGAGAGGTGGGGGCAGGACAAAGCCTGGTGCGTAATAGGTGGATGCAGATGAGGAGGATTCTGATCAGCAGATGGTTGGACAAAGGCTAAAGATAAAACGTGTAAGATAAGCTTGGAAGAAGTGTGAATTGTGAAGCTAGAGAAAGGAATATAGGTGGAAGGGGATGAGGGGTATGGACACGGGAAGATGGGGGGTTGGGAAATAAACAAAGAAATAGATGGATAGATAGATTGATTGATTAAAAAGTGATGCGGGTGGTGTTTGTAGCTAGTTTCCTAAAATGTGAGCATTTAGTGTTCATACTGTTGGTTTGTAAACTACCCAAGCTGTTCCTGAAGTTTGAGTGTGTCCTTACTCTGGCAATGGAGGAGGCACTGGACAGAAAGGTCAGTATGGCAAGCAGAATTAAAATGGTTAGTAAACCAAGAACCAGCTGGTCTTGGCAGACCAAGTGCAAGTGTTTGATGAAATGGTTGCCTAGTCTATGCTTGATCTCATCTATATAAAGGAAGGCCACGTCGGGAACACTGAATGCAGGAGATGAGGTGAGAGGAGGTGCACATAAACCTCCTTGTCACCTGGAAAGACTGCTGGATTCCTGGATGGATGTGAGGAAAGAGGTACAGGGACAGGTGTTACATCTCCTGCGGTTCCAGTGGAAAGTATCTGGGGAGAGGGTAGTTTGGGTAGGAGTTGCAGAAGGAGCGGTCTCTGTGGAAGGCGGAAATGGGTAGGGATGGGAAAATGTTACTGGTGAATGCCTTTGAAATAATGCACACCAGCACTCTTCTCTTCCAGTTATGGGCTGTGGATCTTCCATACAGTGAAAAAATAAAGTTTATTCATTGTGGTATTTCACCGTAATAGAAAGAAGAATGCTTGGTGCTAGGGATCTGTCATCTTGTAATGGAATCTTCTTCATTTCTGTATTTCGTTAGCATGGTAAAGAAGGCATATGGCACACTTGCCTTCATAGGTCGGGGCATTGAGTATTAGAGCCAGATGTCATGTCACAGCTTTATGAGACTTTGGTTAGGCCACATTTGGAATATTGCGTGCAGTCCTGTTCAACCATAATAGGAAGTATATGGAGGCTTTGCACAGGGTACAGAATATGTTTACCAGAATATAACCTGGATTGTGGGTACTGGCTACAGGGAGTGGTTGGGCAGACTTTGAATATTTCCTCTGGAATGCCAGAGATTGCGGGGAAACCTGATAGACTTGAGGAAATACAAGGAACAATTCAATACATATTTCATCCTCCAGATGACTTAATAATGAGCAGCCTAAGGAGCTCAAAGAATTTACCAAAATGAAATTCAGCCACAGAACATCACTGCACAGGATCAGAAGTATAGAAGTATATGAAATTGTGGGAAACATGCATAGGGTAGATAGTCAAAACCTTTTTTTCACAGGATGGAAAAATCAAATAGCTTTAAGGTGAGAGGGGTAAGGTTTAACGGAGATGTGAGAGGCAACTTTTTTACACAGAGGATAGTGAGAGCCTGGAATGCACTGCTAGGGCAGATATGATAGTAACATTTAAGTGGCTTTTGGATAGGCATATGAATGTGCAAGGAAGGAGGGATAGAGATTATGTGCAGATGGATAAAATATAGTCTTGGCATCATGTTCAGTAACATTGTGAACCAAATGGCCTGCTCTTCTGCTGTACTGTTCTATGTTCTATGTATGTTCACATTAGTTATCATCAGTGTTTACCCTTGATTCAATACTAGTTTCCAGGGAATGTCCTGCATTTGATTGTTCTATTGTTAATGCCAGAAACAGATTCTAAATTCTGGTGCAAAGTAATTATTTAATACATCACTAAGTTCTTTATTTATTATTTCTGACAATGTCACTTACCATAATAATATGCCCATATCTTTCTTAACCACAACTTATAATGCAACAATTATGTCTGTTTCCTGATGGGCAGATTAAAATTGCCCAAAAGCTTCACCACTCTACAAGGAGAAATCAGTTTAATGGTTGATGTTGATTTTTCTTTTCAGTTCGGAAACTCATAAAAACAATTCAATCCATATTTCATCCTCCAGATGACTTAATAATGAGCAGCCTAAGGAGCTCAAAGAATTTACCAAAATGAAATTCAGCCACAGAACATCACAGCACAGGATCAGACCCTTCAGCCCACTATGTCTGTGGTGAACATGATACCAATGTAAACTAATCACATCTTCCAACAGATTATCTGTCTCCCTCTATTTCCTGACTGTTCACGTGTCTATCTGCATGGCTCTTAAACATCGCTATTGCTTCTCCTTCTACCACCTCCTCTGGCATTTAATTTCAGAAACCTAAAAAGGGGTGTGGGTGTGGGCGAGTGGGAGAGAGAGCTGAGAGAGAGAGAGAGAGGAGAGAGAGAGAGCGAGAGAGAGAGAGAGAGAGAGAGCGAGAGAGAGGACGAGGAGAGAGAGAGAGAGAGAGAGAGAGAGAGAGAGAGAGAGAGAGAGAGAGAGAGAGAGAGAGATGCGAGGGAGAGAGAGAAGCGAAGGAGAGAGAGAGAGAGGCGAGGGAGAGAGAGAGAGAGAGCAGAGCTAGATGAGAGAGAGAGAGAGTCATCTCTCTCTCTCCCCCTCTCCCCCTCTCCCTCTCTCTCTCCCCTCTCTCTCTCCCCCTCTCCCCCCCCTGTGCATATCTGTTCTCGCGTTAAATCTATGCCGTCCACTCTTCCACATGTCGACCCTGAGGAAAGACTCACTATCTACCCTGTGTCTGCCTCTGATAATGTTCCACATCCATCGCTTCCTGAAAGAGGCAACACAAAGAAGTAAAGAAGGAGTATGGTATGCTTGCCTTCATTGGTTAGGCCATTGACTAAAATAATCAAGAAGTCATGTTACAGCTTTATTAAACTTTGGTTAGGTCAGATTTAGAATATTATATTTTAGTCACTCCATTACAGGAAGAATGTTGGAGGTTCAGAAGAGTTTTACATGCCGTCTGGATTAAAGGCTATTAACTTTAAGGAGAGAGTAGAAACAATGAACTGCAGATGCTGGTTAATACAGGAAAGAACATGAAGTGTTGGAATAACTCAGCAGGTCAAGCAGCATTTCTAGAGAACATGGATAGCTGGTTTCATGTTGAGACCATTCTTCAGAAGGTTCCTTAGGTTTAAGACGAAGATGGATAAACTTGGATTATTTCTCTGGAATGTCGGCTTCAAGGAGGCTTGATAGGTATATAAAAAGAGGGACATATAGAAACGGTAGACTTCAGAAATTTCCACACAGAATGGAAATTTCAAAGATTAGAGGGCATGGGTTTACAGTGAGAGGGACAAAATTTAAAGGAGATGTGTGGGGCAGATTTCTTTAACAGATAGTGTGGTCAGTGCCTGGAATGTGCTGCCAGATGGTAGTAGAAGCAGATACCATAGTGGCATTTAAGAGGCTTTTAGGTATGCATGGGTATAATAATAATAATAATAATAAATTTTATTTGCGGGCGCCTTTCAAAGTCTCAAGGACACCTTACAGAAAATTAACAAGAGAGAAAAAACATATAGTCGGAGTAAAATAAATAATAAGGACATCACCAATACACAAATTAAAGACAGAATTCGCTCCAAAGACAAAAAATCAAAAACACAATGTGAGGAGAGAGCAGCGGCAGCTAAAGCGCGCCAGCGTCCACTCTCCCTTCCGACAGCCATCTTGGAAACAAACTAACATATTCACATTACACACAAAAAAATCATCCCCCCACAATGGATACCACTGTGGGGGAAGGCACAATGTCCAGTTCCCATCCACCAGTTCTCCCAAAGTCAGGCCTATTGAGGCCTCCGCTAATGCCTCTACGGAGACCCGATGTTCCTGGCCGTTCTGGCCGGGTGCTGTTACCCCGGCGTCGGGAGAGTTCTTTCAGCGGCTGGGCCACCTGGAACGGCCGCTTCCTAACTGGGGGAATGGAAGGATATGGATCACATGCAGGCAGAGGAGATTAGTTTTCGTAGTGGCATCGTATTTGGCACAGACATATTTGGTCAAAGGGCCTGTTCCCGTGCCTTGTTTTCCATAAAATGCAACGTGTCACACTTGTCTGGATGCAATTTCAGTATTATTAGATCCACTCTACGTTTCGCAAAATCCTAATGAAACTCCATCTGCTATTTCTATGCTCAAATTTCCAAATGATCTGTATCAATTTGGAAATTGCAAGAGTGATTCTGTCAAATGCTTTGCTGAAGCCCGTATTTGATACTTTTATAAAAGTTAATTGCCATTTAATTTAGTTTAGTTTAGAGATACAATGCGGAAACAGGCCCTTCGGCCCACCGGGTCCCCGCCGACCAGCAATCCCCGCATATTAACACTATCCTACACACACTAGGGACAATTTTTACATTTACCAAGCCAAATTACCTACATAACTGTACGTTTTTGGAATGTGGGAGAAAACCGAAGATCTCGGAGAAAACCCACGCAGGTCATGGGGAGAACATACAAACTCCATACAGACAGCACCCGTTGTCGAGATCGAACCCGGGTCTCCATTGCTGCAAGCGCTTTAAGGCAGCAACTCTACCGCTGCGCCTCCGTGCCGTCCATACATGTTATGCCATGTCTTGATACTACTTCCCTTCTGAATCAAGAAAGTGTCACCTGATCCAGTTGCAAATTACACGACAACTTCAGCTGCTGAGTTCCTCCCATAACTCTTTTGTTTTGCTCCAAATTCCAATATCTGCAGTCTCTTGTGTTTCTGTTCACCCACTGTGCATTGCTAGTTATCCAATTAATATTATCCTGAGAGTCAAGAGTGCTTAATTGTCATAAATACCACAAAGGGAACAGCAAAATTATTAAGATAGACACAAAAATGCTGGAATAACTCAGTTGATCAAACAGCATCTCTCGATAAAATAGGTGATGTTGCGGTTTGGGACCCTTCTTCAGACTAATTGTAGTGGCAGAGGAGGGAGGGGGGGGGGGGGGTTGGAAACTTGAAGCAAGAAATAAATAGGACAAATCGGAGCCGGCGACAGATGACCTTCTGGCAAGGAGGTTCCCTGATAGACCGATTATTGGCCCGAAACATTACCTATCCATTTTCTCCAAAGATGCTGCCTGACCAGCTGAGTTACTCCAGCATTTAGTGTCTATCTCTGGTACGATCAGCATCTGTACTTCCTTGTTACCACAATGAAATTCTTACTTGTTATAGCTTATATGGCACATCAATGTAATAACATAAAGATAACAATAAAAATATAATAAATTAACATCTGTAATACTAGATAATGGACAGAAAATGAGATGCATAGTGCAGCCAAATGCACAGTCCATAGAGGATCACAGTAGCGGAGGTTAATGATGTGCAGTGTTCAAGAACTTGATGGATGCTGGGAAGAAGCAGTTCTTGAATCTGGTGGTTGTAGGTATTTAGGGTCCTGTACCTTCTTCCCAATGGTAATAGGTAGATGAGAGAGTGGCCAAAGTGCTGTGGTTCTTTGATATTGGCTGCCATTTTGAGATAGCGCTTCCTATAGATCCATTCTATGGTGGGAGGTCAGTACCTACGATGGACCTGGAAGTGTCTAGCGTTTTTTGTATTCTCCTTTGTTCCGGGGTATTCAAGTTGCCAAATCAGGCCGTGATGCAACCAGTCAGTATGCTCTGTACCTGTAGAAGTTCAATCAAGTATTTGTCAACATAACAAATTTCCTCAATCTTCCAAGAAGTGTTGATGAGCTTCATTTGTGATTGAATCAATGTGCTGGACAGATCTTCAAAGATATGCATATCCAGGAACTTAAAGCTGTTAACTCAGTCTCTCTCTACACTTTCTCCATAAAATTGTAATTTTTGTTTGTTCAATTATTCATCCACTTCACTTCTGTAAATTGTGACTAATGTATGTTACTCAACACCTATTTATTTTATACAGACTCAGCAAAACATTGATTGAAGTACTTCAAGACAGAGACGTTGAGAGCCTCTGCTTTAATTGTATTAGCCTATTGTGACAGCTTCATATATATAAAGGGTCTTTACATAAGATTTATTTGTGGACTTGAAACACTATTTATTTTGCCAGTTCAAAATAACACTAAATATTAATTATCTTAATGCTTTGATCAAGCTTTAAATTGATAGAAGCATCGTTAACCCAAGGCATCACAAATGTCCTCGTTCTTCAGGAACATAGAAACATAGAAAAATAGAAAATAGGTGCAGGAGTAGGCCATTCGGCCCTTCGAGCCTGCACCGCCATTCAATATGATCATGGCTGATCATCCAACTCAGTATCCTGTACCTGTCTTCTCTCCATACCCCCTGATCCCTTTAGCCACAAGGGCCACATCTAACTCCCTCTTAAGTATAGCCAATGAACTGGCCTCAACTACATTCTGTGGCAGAGAATTCCAGAGATTCACCACTCTCTGTGTGAATTTTTTTTTTCTCATCTCGGTCCTAAAAGATTTCCCCCTTATCCTTAAACTGTGACCCCTTGTTCTGGACTTCCCCAACATCGGGAACAATCTTCCTGCATCTAGCCTGTCCAACCCCTTAATGGGGGTTCCCCTACCCTACAATAGATGAGGCTCGCACCAGAGTCTCCTCCATACCTCGTAACACTGCTCTCTCTCACTATCCACCTACTCGCAACAAGGGCAGAGTCCCTCTGGTCCTCACCTTTCACCCCACTAGCCGGCACATACAACAAATAGTCCTCCGTCAGTTTCACCACCTCCAACGTGACCCCACCACTCGCCACATCTTCCCATCTCCCCCCCTGTCTGCCTTCCGCAAAGACCGCTCCCTCCGTAACTCCCTTGTCAATTCTTCCCTTCCCTCCTGTTCCACCCCTTCCCCGGGCACTTTCCCTTGCAACCGCAAGAGTTGCTACACCTGTCGCTTTACCTCCCCCCTTGACTCCATTCAAGGACCCAAGCAGTTGTTCCAGGTGTGACAGAGGTTCACCTGCACCTCCTCCGTCCTCATCTATTGCATTCGCTGCTCTAGATGTCAGCTGATCTATATCGGTGAGACGAAGCGTAGGCTTGGCTATCGTTTCGCCGAACACCTCCGCTCGGTCCGCACTAACCAACCTGACCTCCCGGTGGCTCAGCACTTCAACTCCCCCTCCCATTCCGTATCTGACCTCTCTGTCCTGGGCCTCCTCCACGGTCAGTGAGCAACACCGGAAATTGGAGGAACAGCACCTCATATTCCGCTTGGGGAGTTTGCATCCTGGTGGCATGAACATTGAATTCTCACAATTCTGTTAACCCTTGCTGTCTCCTCCCCTTCCTACCTCTCACTCAGTCCTCGGGCTCCTCCTCCTCCCTTTTCCTTTCTTCTCCCCGCCTCCCCCCACACCCTATCAGTCTGAAGAAGGGTTTCGGCCCGAAACGTTGCCTATCTCCTTCGCACCATAGATGCTGCTGCACCCGCTGAGGTTCTCCAGCATTTTTTTGTGCCTTATATCAATTTCTTAATTTAGCTTCTGAAGCAAATGGTCATTGTTAGTACAAAATATTATACGCGCAGACACACGCACAGAACTGATGCAGCATTAAAATTAGCGCACCTTACATAAAGAAGCTCTTTTTTTGCTTCATATTCCAACATCTGTAGTCCCATGTGCCTCCAAGGTATACATACAGTTTTCATGAAATCAGAAAATGCATTTTTAATGGTAAATGGTAGCAAATCTACAGAAACTTTACATTTCGAAGTCTGTGGTTATAGATTTAGTAAACTCAATTGTGCCAAACTAGTTTCAGTCATGTATTGGCTTGGGCCCCATATTCCAAAATAGTCCCTGTCACATGTACAGATCTGGCTGGAAATGCTTTGAGTTTGGTAACATCTATCAACTGTGCAAAGCAGGCACGCAATGCTTATTTGAGACCAATACTGCTATTTTGGAGCCCCATGATCTGTCCTCTCTTCACCTCACACACATGTTCAGTGGTACTCCTGGACCAGGAAATCTGCAACCCCCTCCCCCCCCATCAGCATGTATCCAGTAATTCTTACAAATTTCCACAGACACACTAAGGAAAGCATGCTATTGGGTTGCATCACAGTTTAGTCTGGTAATAGCTCTGCCTAAGACCGCATTAAATTGCAGAGCTATAAATGTAGCTAAGTCCATCACACAGGATAGAGTTCACACCATTGACTTCATCTACACATCATACTGCCGACAAGCAGCCAACATAATCAAAGACTTGTCCCACCCTGGTCATTCCTTCTTCTCCCTGCTCCCATCTGGCAGAAGGTACAGAAGCTTGGAAGCAAGACTCAGAAACAGACTCAAGAACAGCTTCTTCCCCTTTGTTATCAGGCTTCTGAATGGTCCTTCCATAAGAACGGGTACTGTCCGATTCACCTCTACCCCATTGAGAACTTTGGACTTTGTTTATGGAACTGATGCGCTATAATGCTGACAACTATATTCTGTACTCTGCAGCTTCCCCTTTGCTCTCTAAGTTTGATTATTGAGGCTCTGATTATATTTATGTATGGTATGTCTGATCTGTTTGGATGGCATGAAAAACAAAGCATTTCACTGTATCGTACCACATGCAACAATAATCAACCTCTGTGCATCCCTCTGCAAATGGATCCTCAACATTCTCATCCACAGACCAGAGTCTGTTTGAATTGGCAGAAATACTGCATCCTCATTAACAATCAGTACGGGAGCACCTCAAGGCTGTGTACTCAGCCCCCTGCTCTACTCACTCTATATTCATGACTGTGTAGTCACACACAGTGCAAATGTTCAAGTTCGCCGATGACACCGCTGTTGTGGGACGAATTACAAATGGTGATGAGTCAGAGTATAGAAGTAAGATCAACCGATTGACCAAGTGGTGCCAGCACAACAACCTGGCTCCTAATATCAGTTAAACCAAAGATATGATTGTTGACTTTGGAAGAGGAAGGATGAGGATCCACAATCCTGTTTATATCAATGGGACGATGGTGGAGAGAGCCAAAAACTTCAAATTCCTGGGCGTGCATATTTCCGAAGATCTTTCCTGGACCCAGCACACTGATGCAATTGTAAAGAAAGCACATCAGCACCTCTACTTCCTGAGAAGATTATGGAGATTCGGTACGTCAACGAAGATTCTCCTGAACTTCTACAGGTGCACAGTAGAGAGCATATTGACTGGTTGCATCGTGGCCTGGTTTGGCAACTTGAACGTCCAGGAACAGAAAAAACTGCAAAAAGTTGTGAACATTGCCCAGTCCATCACCGGCTCTGACCTCCCCACCATAGAAGGGATTTATCGGAGTCGCTGCCTCAAAAAGGCAGCCAGCATCATCAGAGGCCCACACCATCTTGGCCACACACTCATCTCACCACTGCCATCGGAAAGAAGGTACAGGAGCCTGAAAACTGTAACGTCCAGGTTCAAGAACAGCTTGTTCCCTAAAGCCATCAGGCTACTAAACACTACAACCTCATATAAACTCTGAAATACAGTAGACTATTATTATTATTATTGCACTATTATTCTTTGTTTTTTGAGTATATATATATAAATATATGTAAGTATGTATATATACACACTGAACTTTTTTTTCTCTCTCGTTTATCATATTATTTACAGTGTACTATGTTTACATATTCTGTTGTGCTGCAGCAAGTAAGAATTTCAATGTTTTTATCTGGGACATATGACAATAAAACACTCTTGACTCTTGACTTAATGTACCATTCACCAGCTCCCTTCTGATCTGCTCACTTCTACCAGTGTCGTTGAATAGTATCAGCATTTATTTATATTTTACACACTGGAATTTTTCTTCTTGCTGCTGTTGCAATTGTGTGCACTTTGAGGGGCTTTACATCCTTACTAAAATGTTAATAATTTATTGAGGGAGTGCTCTGGCTGACACTGAAAGGATTTTCATGTGATTATAAAGAGATGAAACTGCACACATGGTGGTGTGCTCAGGGTCCCTTCTTGCATTAAGCGAATGAGCAAAGCCTGTAGAACAGGGCAAACTGATGAAAGAGGAAGCAGAAGAACGTGGCTCTTAGAACAAGGCTGACTACACAAAGGTTTCATGAAGGAATGGATCAGTCAAAAAGTGATTGCTTGAGTGGTGCAACACTCTGGAAGCTATTTACATTGATATGCCATGGCAACAGGAATAAAAATATACATGCTATCCGCTGTTTCTCAATTAGAAGGATGTGGAATGAGGGTGTAATAGGATGAGCGAAAGGAAATTAGTTGTGTAGACACCCTTGTCGTTATTGATTTCAGCCACACCCAGCAATAGCCCTCTCATTATAGCCAGCACTATCTCTTCCATCGCTCATCTCTTTCCCTCCTGCCAGAACCTGCAGCCGTCAGCTGTGTGCCAGTGTCTCATGATGTAGCTGCCACAGTTGAATACCTGGCAGTGTATGCAAGGTGTGAGATTGTGGAAGTGCTGAGTGTATGAAGTACAGTGAAGCATTTTAAGGTTAGACATCAGACTTGGAAGAAATTGTTAAGAAACAATTGATGCAGGGCGTGGTATATTGGACAGAGTCTGATACAGTTGGTAGGATATTGTACAAAGATGGCTTCACTGACCTTGAACATTTATGTCGTCATTAGACCTTCTGGCACTGCAGAGAGGTTGCAAGCCTTATTTTCTGGTGAGACATTATAGCTATCCATTCCCATAAAATGGAGCAAAGTTAGAGTCCATTTGATCAGAATTAAAAAGCAAACAAGGGCATGATCATACCTCTTAGGATATGCTGACCCTCTACAAATAGTGAGGCAGAGATAGAGGAACAATTCTACACAGAAGTTACAGAGTTGTGCAAGAACCATATGGAGTGAGTTGATATTGAGAACTGACAGCTAATATTGGGGAGGTATTTACTTTAATGTTAATAGTAAAAATGTTGCAATAAACAGAAAGGTGTGCATATGTGTATATATATCTGTAAAATGGATATTTATTCCAATCCTACCCTCTTACTTTATTCTCTCTGCATTCCCATTGTCCCCCGTAGATTCTATCACTTGTCTACACTTCTATCACTTGTGGCAATGTACAGTGGTCAATTTGAAATGTGGTAGGAACTGACAAGAAGCTCATGCTCTTACAAGGTAAACATGCAAATTCTAGACAACACCAGGGGTCAGATTTGAACCTGGGTCACTGAAGCTATGGGTTTTCTAAGTTGGGTCACTGAAGCTATGGGTTTTCAAAGTTGGAAGAAAGCTAATGTCCATGGAGCAAGAGGACATCTAGCCAGAATATAAGAATTAAGATTGATGGAGAAAATACAATAGAACAATGGGCGATCATTAAAGAGGAATGCTTAGGTACATTCCCGCAAGATGAAGGACACAAGAACCATAACCGTTCACATGGATAAAGACAACATAGGAAAGATGATGAAACTAGAGGGGCAGGGAGTGGGAACCAAAGCGGTAAGTCAGAAATTGGAAGGAGAGGACCATTAAGGTAAGGACCATTAAGTCTCAAAGGAAGGACAGGCAGGTGGAGGAATAAATATGGTGAAGCTGATGAGCTGAAGTGTGTTTCTTTTAATGTAAGCATTGTGGGAAAACCAGATGAACTTAGAGCCTGGATCAGTGCTTAGAACTATGATGTCGTGGCCATTGTGGAAACGTGGATGTAAGAGGAACACGATTGGCAGTACAATCTTCCTGGGTTTAGATGTATCAGACGTAATCGAGAGGGAGGTAAAAGAGGTGGAGAAGTTGTGCCACTAATCAGGGAGACTGCCAAGGCAGAACTCAGCGAGGACATATTGGAGGGTTTGTACCGTAGAACAGGATTAGGCGGTATTACTTACAATGAGAAGTTGGACAGACCTAAATTGCTTTCTCTGGAAAACCAGAGGTAATGGGGAGACCTGAGAGAAGTAAATAAACTTATGAGAGATATAGATAGGGTAGACAGTCAGAACCTTTTTCCAAGGATGAAAAAAATAAATACCAGAAGGCATAACTTTAAGATGAGAGGGGCAAAGTTTAAAGAAGATGTGCAAGACAAGTTTTTTTACAGAGGGTGGTGTGTGCCTGGAACACACTGCTGTGGGTGGTGATTGATGCTGACACGATACATTCATTTAAGAGGTTTTTGGATTGGCATGTGGATATTCAGGGAATGGAATGATATGGGTTACGTGCAGGCAGACAAGAATTGGTCTTAGCATTATGTTGGCACAGACACTGTGGGCCGAAGGGCCTGTCCTTGTGCTATGTCTATATTCATGTCAGGTGGTTTCTTCAAGTGAGAGCCATGCTAAATTCAATTAAGGTGGAAGGGGGAATGAAGAGTACAATAAGACTAATTTTATAAAAAGAATATGAGAATGCAACAACAGTCAACATAAAAGGGAACACAAAAATATTCCACCACAAATGAATGGTAAATGGATAGTAGGTGGTGAGGTTGCCCATGTAGATTAGAAGGTATACAAAAATGCTGGAGAAACTCAGCGGGTGCAGCAGCATCTATGGAGCGAAGGAAATAGGCAACGTTTCGGCCCGAAACGTTGCCTATTTCCTTCGCTCCATAGATGCTGCTGCACCCGCTGAGTTTCTCCAGCATTTTTGTGTACCTTCGATTTTCCAGCATCTGCAGTTCTTTCTTAAACAACATGTAGATTAGAAGTAAGTTTAAAGATATAAAGCCAGACTGGAGTGAGTGCTTTGTATCAGCATTCACTAAGGAAAGGAATACTGACAAAATATATTGATGAAGATAATGAATAAAAACATAGACATAGAAAATTGGTGCAGGGGTATGCCATTCGACCCTTCAAGCCAGCACCGCCATTCAATATGATCATGGCTGATCATCCAAAATCAGTACCCCGCTCCTGCTTTTTCCTCATATCACTTGATTCCATTAGCCCTAAGAGCTAAATCTAACTCTCTCTTGAAATCTAGGGGTGACAAGTGACAGGCAGCATGTACTGGAAAAATTGCCAATACTTATAATTTATAAGTCATCTGGTCTGGATGATTTAACGTTGCCAAGGAAAACAGGAAATGGGGGTTGGTAATGGTAGATAGGTCTTCCATTGTTCCCCACATATAAGGGAAGTGGAAAAGTAAAGGTATAAGGGGGTGGGAGATGTCAAAGGATTGGAAAGTTGAAAATAGAACACAGAAATCTCACAAGACTATTCTTACTACCTACAGAATGGTCAGTTTTACATCAGTAGAGGGTAAGTTTATAGAAACAATAATCAAAGAAAATATGAATATGCACATGGAGACGTTTGATTTAATAAAGAAGTGGCAGCATAAATTTGTGTTTAACCAACCTTAGTGAATCTTTGATGGGGTCATAAATTGATGAAGGGAATACAGTGGATGTTGTCTAAATGGATTTTAAGAAAACTTTTGGCAAAGTGTGTATAGTTACGCAGCAGAGAAACAGGATGTTTGGTCTAACTCATCCATGCTACCTAAGATGCCCAAAAAAAGGTAAGATGACAAAACTGAGGGCAATAGGAGGGTTAGTATCAGCTTGCATAAAAACATTAGCTTAAAGTGGCAAGCTTCAATAAATGGAGACCCAAGAGACTACAAATAATGGAATCCTGAGAAAAAAATAATCTACTGGAGGAACTCAGAGGCATCTGTGAAGGGAATTGTTGGCTGTCCATTTCCCTCCACAGATGCTGCCTGACCCACTGAGCTCATTCAGCACATTGTTTTGTACTCAAGCTATAATAAATGATTGCTTTGTACTCAAGCTATAATAAATGATAGCTTTGCAAACTGGCAGACACGAGGCATGTTGTGTTCCAGTTATTCCAGTGTCAGTGCTAGGACCATGGGACATATTGGAAAAATATTTTGAAATGTTAAGATTTGCCAATGATACAAACGTGGGAGTGAGACAGAGAGGATAATAAAATGGACTGGAACAGGATGCGGGCTGGTAGAAGAGGCAGGTACCGGGTGGAGTTTAATACAGGGAAGTGTGAGATGATGCAAAGCAGCAAAATAACTTGGATGGCAATGCTAACATTCTATGTTAGCATTGCCTTAAACTTTCTGGGACTTAATGAAAAAAAGACAGAGGTGATTTTGTTTGGCCCCAATGGCTGCCGTGAACCTCCCTTTGTTGACTTGGGTCCACTGGCATTGTCCGTAAAGCCAACAGTTTTAAACCTGGGTTTTAGGATGGACGGTGATTTTAAACTAGATAAACAAATAGGCGCGGTGGTTAAGTCCAGCTTCTTTCACCTAAGGAAGCTGGCAAAGGTGAAGCCCATCCTCGAGCGGCAGCATTTTGAAACAGTAATCCATGCCTTTATTACATCTAGGCTGGATTACTGTAACGCACTCTACTCTGTAGTCGCACGAGCTTCATTGGCTCGTCTCCAGCTGGTTCAAAATGCTGCCGCTCGCCTTTTAACCGGAACTCGAAAGAGGGAGCACATTACGCCAATTTTGGCCTCCCTTCACTGGCTCCCAGTGCACTTTCGAGTTCATTTTAAAATTCTGTTATTTGTTTTCAAATCGTTGAATGGGCTCGCCCCGCCTTACCTCTCTGAGCTGCTCCACCTATATGCTCCTGCCCGGTGCCTCAGGTCAGCTGATCAGCTGCTCCTTGAGGTACCAAGGTCTAAGCGGAAGCTCAGAGGGGATAGAGCCTTTTCTGTTGCTGCTCCGGCACTCTGGAACACCTTGCCGTTGCACATCAGACAGGCCCCCTCACTGTCCATCTTCAAATCCTCCCTAAAAACTCATTTTTATTCTCTGGCTTTCGACACTGGCTGAGACATTGCTCCTGTTCTTAGTGCTTTTAATGCCTTTTAATTTTTACTGTTTTTTAGTCCTTCGTTTTACGGTTTTTAATGGTTTGTAATAACTTTTTGTCCATGAGTTCTCATGTACAGCACTTTGTGGCAACTGCGGTTGTTTAAAGTGCTTTATAAATAAAGTTATTATTATTATTATTATTATTATTGAGTGTGATGGAAAATGTGCGGTTTATACGCACAGATCTTTTGAAGGTGTCAGAACTTAGTGAGAACGCCAATAGCAAAGCCTGTGTGTTGGTGTGGTTTGTAAATAGAGGTATGTATAAACACAAAGCAATTTTGCTGAACTTTTATTATGTTCTGGATAGGCCACACTTGGAGCATTGTCCAGGACTGGGTATCAAAGTTTAGAAAGAGTATGCAGATGCTGAGAAGGTGCAGACTGACCAGATGTTTCCAATGATGAAAGATTTAATTTATAAAGTTAGGTTGAAGAAGCTAGGTTTATTCTTATATGGTGTACAGGACGTTCGAGGAAATTTGATAAAGATGTGCAGGATTGTGGTAATTTTAGATGTCGAGAAATATAAACTGCATTTGTTGATAGTTTGAAGTCGATGGAAACAGATCAAAGGATTTGAGGAAGAGGTAAAAAGAGGGGGGTCTGCTTTATGTAGCTAGTGGTAATGACATGGAATTCTCTGTCTATGAAGTTGGCAGAAATAGTCAAATTTATTTGGCATTTAGAAAAGCTTTTGAGGAATATAAATACGCAAGGCTATCAGAATAGACCAGGGAATTAGAACTGACAGATTTACTGAAAAGAAAATTGGTAAAGGGCCTGTCCCACGAGCATGCGACTCCATGCGGCAAGCGCGACCTAACGTGGCCGCTTGAGCCGTACGGCCTCACGGGGCCGGTCCCACTTCGATCGCCGGAGCCGTATGAAGTTGTGCGGAGCTGGTCCCGACATCGCGCGGGGCTCCGAAAAACTGACCGTGTTCAAAAATTCCGCGCGGCAACGGCCTACCGGCCCGCAGCTGCTTCGAACGCTGTACGCATGTCTTGACGCCGTACGTCACGCGCGGACTTCGCGCGGACTTCGCTCGAACTTCACGTCACTCACTCGACCTCCGTGCGGCCCCCGCTTCTGGTTTGGTCGCACTCGCCGCATGCAGGCGCATGCTGGTGGGACCGGCCCTGTACGGAAATCACTCGACCTCCGCACGGACCCCGCTTCCGGTTTGGTCGCGCTAGCTGCATGCAGGTCGCATGCTCGTGGGACAGGTCCTTAAGGCTTCAATGGGTCAAGTGGCCTCCAGTGTGCCATATTGATTCTAACCCAATGGCTTCCTGTCCCCTGAGAGTGCAGCATATTCACCTCCTTTCCTCTGGGTTCACCAAAATCTTCTGCATCCAAAAAGGTTAGGGTCCAGCCACTCCCAGGTTAGCTGCACTTTCACAGGCACTTTCAGCATCTACAGCAGCACAATTTCCCATTAAAATAAAGGTGCAAAGAGCTTTACCATGTGTAACTGAATAACAATATTGTCCCCCTTCCCTTCCCCTGATCAATTGAGCCAAAGAACTGCACTGAGAATGAGTGTGTACTGACATAATAGTTAAGGCCCTGTCCCACTTGCGTGTCCTTGGCATGCAAATTACGCGACCTCGTCATCCCGTTGAGGCGCACGGGCATCGTGTGGCCCGCGGGGCCGGTCCCACTGAGAAGCGCGGAGGGGTATGGAGTTGTGTGCGGTATCGCGCGGCGCTCTGAAATTTTGTAGCGAACAAAATCTTCGCGCGCCACAGGCCTGTCGCGTAACTAACGGCCAAAGTGGGACAGACCCAAGACCATGGTGTGACGCAATGTCTCACCTCCAACAGCAGCAGAAGCAGGTAAACGATCACCGAGCTCGGCCTGGGGCTCACGGCCGTTGCGGTCCAGATCCGCCCCCATTTCTACTCCCAGAGCGGGGCCAAGAAAATTGAAGATGGACACAAAATGCAGGAGTAACGCAGCGGGACCGGCAGCATCTATGGAGAGAAGGAATCGATGATGTTTCAGGTCAAGACCCTTCTTTCAGACTGAAGAAGAATCTCGACCTGAAACAGCACCCATGCCTTCTCTCCAGAGATGCTGCCGGTCCCGCTGAGTTACTCCTGCATTTTGTGTCCATCTTCAAATGACGTCACACGCTCCAGACGGCTGTGCGGAAGCATAAAGTCGCGCGCGACCTTCGCGGGACCGTCGCGCCTCAACGCGACCACGAGATCGTGTAATTAGCGTGCCAAGGACACGTAAGTGGGACAGGGGCTTTAGCAAAGTTGGCATGCTGTCTGCATTTTTTGCACCCTGTGCAAACCATTCAGATTTATCATGCATCACCTTTTCACCTCCTCCCCCTGCCTGTATTGAGGACCCAATTAAAATAATCCTGATTTCTCATAGTGGCAGAACTTTGCTATGGGCAGCTGTAGTCACTGCATGAATTTTGGTTGTGTACAAGATATCCTCCTGTGGTCGGAGAGTTGGTGATGAGAGGCACAGATTTAAAATCATTGGCATTCCAAGAAAGAAGATGGAAAGATGTTTTACTTTATCCTGTGAATTGTTATACTCTACACTGTAGGGATTGAGGAGGTGATGGAAGCTGATTCAATTGTAAAGGGGAACAGCATAAACAGCAAGTTGAAAAGGATCAATTTACAGTAATGTTAGAAAAGGAGGGGATCAGGATTTATTGTTCTATTCTAAAATGGCTCAATTAACTGAGATTTTAGAATTCTTTAATCAAGGCATTTCACAGACTTATTTAAGTGTGGCCACATTAACACTCATTCACATTAACCGATCGGGTTTCGGAAGCTGGTGTCCAAAACCTCCTCAGTAATAACTCGAGATCTCAGTTTGGTATGAGTGGTGTGCACCAAATTTGAACAGATCCATTTACTGAGAGCAGCAGATTGAAACCATAAGGAGACAAGGAGGTGAATGGATTTTGTTAGAATTCCATTACCTGTTCTGCAGATGCATTAGAAAATAATTGAGGGGGATATTACAATCCTTTCCATTTATTCCAAGCATGGTTTCCTATTTTTTTTAATGTATGTTATTATTAAGGATATGCCTTTCATGATATTTTAGATTTTTTTTTAACAATTGGAGCACTTCCCGTTAAGTATGTATGAGTGATCCTGAAATGTCTGCAAACTGCAAAAACTCGTTCCTCTAAAAGGACAATGCATTTTCCTTCACATTACCAGATGACTGAGCTGGTTGGTCACTCACTATGAATCAGGGGCACTGTATCACCTTAACCTTGATCTGAAAACAGGGAATACTGGAGAAACTCAGCAGGTCAGGCAAATCTATGGAGAAAGGGCTTACACTTCGTCAAAGGTTCAAAGGTTGATTTATTGTCACATACACCTAGATGTAGTGAAATTCTTTTTGCCAATGCAGCACATAAGAAAGAATACAAACATAACAATAATAAATAGCTTTAACATAAAAACATCCCCCCACAATGGTTCCCATTATGGGGGAAGGCACAAAGTCCAGTCCCATCCCCAATGTCCACCCATAGTCGGGCCTATTGAGGCCTCCACAGTTGCCTCTATGGAGGCCCGATGTTCCAGGCCGTCCTCGCCGGGTGATGATGTTCCGGCGTCGGGAGAGTCCTCTCAGCGGCCTGGGAACCCTGGAACGGCCGCCTCCCTACTCGAGACCGTGGCTTCCGGAGCCGACAAGGCCGCGCCGAATGGAGCTCAACTGGCGATCTCGTCGAGAGATCCCAGGCTCCCGATGGAAAGTTCAGCGCCGCCGCCCGCAGCCGCTCCTCAGACCCGCAGCTCCGCAACGGACCCAGCTCACCAGAGTTCCAGCTCAGCGACTCAGGCAAGGCACCGCCCGCCCCGCAATGGCGCTCCAGCGCTGCACCGCCGTCCTCAGACCCGTAGCCCCGCCGCCGCCGATGCCGGTGCCGCCGCCGCCGATGCCGCGGCTCCGGGCGGTTCCCCTCGCTCCTCGGACCCGCAGCTCCGCAGCCGCCGCCGATGCCGATGCCGATGCTCCGGGCGGTCCCCTCAGGAAATGCCGCTCCAGGCCCGCTGGTAGGCCGCGAGGACGGGTCGAAAGTGCAGCCCGGAGAAAAGCTGCATCTCCGACCAGGTAGGGGCCCTGAAAATTAGTTTCCCCCTTCCCACACATAAAAAAGCTAGAACTCCTTAAAAACAAAACACTAAACTAACTAAAAATAAGAAAAAAGAAATGAAAAACAGACAGCTGCAGGCTAGGCAGCTATACCCCCTACAGGTCGGCGCCAATGACCTTTCATCAGACCAATCTTTCTTCAGCTTGTTCTATTGTACAAATCATGAATAAAACCTTTATAAAATATTGCTTTCCATCTTCAGTTATAGTGCAGCCTTTTTTTATATACAGTTTTTATGGTTGGTTCCAAAATTTGAATGGCATCAATAGTATTAGGCCAAATGTTTTGTTCAGAATAATAGTGTATGTTACTACACTCATTATGATCTATATAATAAATGAATGGCAACTTCCATTGTGGAGTTAATCCCTAGTTAAATGCAACTATCGTAAAATAAATTGATCTACTCCAATGTTAGCTTTGCAAAATTGATCACGTGCAAAATTGATATTTTTAGTTGCTGGTGATTTGGGACCTGAATGCCATGTTTTTGATTTTGACCTTATCCACTGGTAGTCTCAGCGAAAGTTTTCACCAGACAGGTACAGGGACCAATAGAACAGAGGATGCCGTTAGATGTGATGCCGGTCATTCAAAGTGGTACATCCTATAACTAAGAATTAAAGGTGCAATGCCTCAAGGCTGCTACCAGACTTTGAGATACTCCATCTGTCACTTGGAAACTCAGGCAGCATTTTTTGTCTCGCATATTACTGGCATCTCCATTACATTATTGGGATGTGTACTGGTGAAAGAAGCAGGAGTTTCTAACTGCAGGCCAGTGTGTCCTTGTAAACACATTTTTGGTATGCAGAGGAAGCCTGGTGTTTCATCAACGGTAGTCAGTATCCCCTTTGTAATTCCATGACATTGAGTATAAAACAGGTTGAAAGATAAAAATTTGAGTGTATTCTTTAAGGCGTTCTTTAAAAAAAATGTGAAGAATTGTGCGGAGGCTATTAGGATCACCTGCCTGTTTGTTTTTAAAGACACTTTCCGAAAATGGCTTAGGACAGATATAGAGAATTAATTTACTGACAAGTTGTTATAATCTGCAATGTACTCCTGAAATGTGGCAAAAACAAATTCAAGGACATCTTTCAAATGGGAAAAAGTTGCAGAACTTTCAAAAAACAGTGGGACTTACTGAATATGTTTCAAAGTGCTTGCATTGGTACAATGCATGGTCTTGTTCCACTGTCAGATTCTAGGATTCACAAATGAATCATAGCAGCATATTTGGATCAGTATCCCTGATTCAAGAATTTAATTTGTAATTCCACCAAAACGTACATTATTACAACTTCAGAAA